>NC_057813.1:95063632-95078778 GCF_018294505.1 Triticum aestivum | reverse complement strand
GCGCGGGGAAGGCGGCGGCGGCTGGCTGGGCCGGCCTGCTCGGCTGGGCCTTCGGCTCAGTCAGGCGCGAGGTTTTTTTTTTTAACATTCCGCCGAAAGAAAAATTCCTAGAAAAATAAATAAAAATCTAAAAATTCCAAAACAAGTTTTCTCGGTCTAAATAAAATATTTAGAACGAGATGAACTTTTCTTGGCCCCTAAAAGGCAATTTTAAAATATGCAACATTTTTCTAGGAGCAAATAAAATCCCGAAATAAATTCAAATAAAATCCCAAAATGATTTTAACATTTTTCCTCTGATATTTCAATTATTTTGGAGAAGTCATATTATCTCCCCTCATTTATTCTTTTAAAATGAAATACTTTCTGGAGAGAAAATAATTAAAATCAAATCCTCGTCTTCACTATTTGATAAAGTTTCAAATATGAAAATTAGAAAATCCCCAACTCTCTCCGAAGGTCCTTGAGTTGCTTAGGATTTCGAGGATTGCAAATGAAAAAGCAATAAAATATGATATGCATGTATGACCTATGTATAACATGCCAAATTGGAAATTTGGGATGTTACAAATCTACTCACATCTTGAGCAATCTCTACATCACCAAGTCTCTACACTATGGTGGTTGAAGACAAGGAAGCTCGGAACCATTCAAACGTATCCTTTGACAAATTCTATATTGAGCCTCATGATTGTCATTTTTGGATACACAAGTGCTCTTCCTTGCAAGAACTAACCCATGTAGGTAGATGGACTCAAATTCCAAGTGGTGCTCCCAACTCTTGATGAGCTACATCAACCTTGAGCAACCCACACAAGTTCAACTACATGTTCAACACCACCAACCAAGGTAGGTTATTCCATCTTAGAGAAGCTTTACTCCGAGTCATGAGCTGAAGCAACTCGACGAGATGTGAATACATCAAGATGCTTAAACGAAAAATGGTAACCCCATTTTGAGCTTAAACGATGAGTATGACCTATGATCAAGTGATCTCACTTGACTCCTAAGTCAATATACTCTAACATAGGTGACTTTGTTGCCGACCATCTCTAGATGAAGTTCTCTTGTGTTCTTTTCTGTGTTTTTGCATTTGTCTCATGCATATTTGTTCCCCTTTCAAAAAAAACACTTCATCTAGATTTCTTTCTGTTTGCTCTGCATTTTCTGCATCCAATTCATTGCATATCATTCAGTAAATTCCTTGCAAATCTTTGTGAGATCTTACTAGTCTAGTGAGCTGAGGTGACAAGTGTTTTCTCTGCGATGAACTCGGTTTCACTGATTTGTTGTTTTCGGTCAAACCGAATCCTTTCGATACAACCGAAGCATACCACTCGGCGCCACCGATTTCACAACAGGAAAAACAGTTTGCCATTTATTCTGTGTTACTTCTGATCCAGCTCCACTCAATGAATCTTGACCTCTACAAGCATCACATTTATATAAATTCTTTGTGCTGTGACTCAAGGATCAAACCCTTCTTGGAAATTGATGTCAAAGGGGGAGAGAGATCACATCAAAGCTTATCACTTAGAGAGATCACATCAGAGAGAGAGAGAGAGAGAGTATCACCTCCTCAAGGGGAGAAAGAGATCTCCAGGGGGAGAGAATACTCAAGTAGAAAGTATTTCTCAAGGATCCCAGATGCTTGGTGTTCAAGAGGAGAGATGCCACATGTCTTCTTGAGGGGAAGGACACGTTCATATGTGCTCATTTGCATTAGCTCTGTTCATTTATATCTTTCAGCTCTGATTTTCTGTTCCCTATCTTCTCCCAGTATCCCATGCTAGATTCAGGGGGAGCAAGACATCTAAGGGAAAGAAATCATTTAAATTCATTGCATATCTTTACTCTTGGGGACATGTCTAATCCAATGTGGTACTTAGTACTCACTCTTTACATGTCATCCCAGTCTTGGTATTCTTGTGGTTTCTTCTGTTTGCTCTGGCTAGTAGATGTACCTGTGTTATCTAACCTTGTTTACACAGGTTCATTCCATCCTAAGCCAACTCAAGACTACAAGGTAAGTATATGCATCACAATCATGTGTATGAGGGATTCTTGCTGATGCACATACTATTTGCAAGAAGGACTCATGGGCATGAAGGTATTTTCTTTGATATTCTTTGCTCTGATGCATATGGCCAAGATACATGTAACACATTGCCTACTCTATCATGGTTATGCTCTCACATGCTTCTATATTCCATATTCACATGATTGCATACATGTAGGGGGAGCCTATGCTTGTTACATGTCTTTCCAAAGCTTTACTTACTATTCTTTATATTTTAATCTAAAGCTTTGATATATGTTGTCATCAATTACCAAAAAGGGGGAGATTGAAAGCACAAGTGCTCCCTAGGTGGTTTTGGTAATTAATGTCAACATATCTCTTGTTGGACTAACACTTTTATCTAGTATGTTTCAGATAAGTTCAACAATGGAGTGGCATGGACTAAAGGATGTGGGAACTCCTTCAAGATGGTAAGGACAAAGGATTGGCTCAAGATTCAAGCTCAAGACTCTTCATTTAACATTTTAGTGATCCAAGATCACATTGAGTCTATAGGAAAAGCCAATACTATCAAGAAGGGATTAGGTGTTGCTTAATGAGTTTCTTGCTCCATAGTGCTTAGTGATATGCTCCAAAACCCTCAACTACTTTCCCACTTCCACACATATGTCCTAAAACTAAAGTCAAACTCAGCCCCACCAATTCTTTCTATCCGGCGCTACCGAGTTCAGATGACATAGCCACTACCACAAACCCTAGGCAAATCGGTCTCACCGATAGGGATCTCGATCTCCCCGAGATGGTATTGTAATCTCTCTGTGTATGTCCATTACCAAAATTGGTCTCACCGAGTTTGAGCAATCGGTACTACCGAGACTACAATGCAAACTCTCTGGTTAACTTATTACCAAAATCGGTCCCACCGAGTTTGAGTAATCGGTCCCACCGAGTTTGCCTGGCCAACTCTTTGGTTAGCTGATTACCAAAATCGGTCTCACCGAGCTTGTGTAATCTGTCTCACCGAGATTACGTTATGCCCTAACCCTAACCATATCGGTCCCATTGAGTTGCAATTCGGTCCTACCGAAAATTCTAACGGTCACTAGATTTGCTGAATCGGTCCGACCGAGTTTCTCAATTCGGTCCCACCGAGTTTGGTAAGTTGTGTGTAACGGTTAGATTTTGTGTGGAGGCTATATATACCCCTCCACCTCCTCTTCATTCGTGGAGAGAGCCATCAGAATGAATCTACACTTCCAGCATCCTATTTCTGAGAGAGAACTACCTACTCATGTGTTGAGGCCAAGATATTCCATTCCTACCATATGAATCTTGATCTCTAGCCTTCCGCAAGTTGCTTTCCACTCAAATCTTCATTCCACCAGATCCAAATCCTATGAGAGAAAGTTGAGTGTTGGGGATACTATCATTTGAAGCACAAGAGCAAGGAGTTCATCATCAACGCACCATTTGTTACTTCTTGGAGAGTGGTGTCTCCTAGATTGGCTTGGTGTCACTTGGGAGCCTCCGACAAGATTGTGGAGTTGAACCAAGGAGTTTGTAAGGGCAAGGAGATCGCCTACTTCGTGAAGATCTACCGCTAGTGAGGCAAGTACTTCGTGGGCGACGGCCATGGTGGGATAGACAAGGTTGCTTCTTCATGGACCCTTCATGGGTGGAGCCCTCCGTGGACTCGTGCAACCGTTACCATTCGTGGGTTGAAGTCTCCATCAACGTGGATGTACGATAGCACCACCTATCGGAACCACGACAAAAACATCCGTGTCTCCAATTGCATTTGAATCCTCCAAAACCCTTCCCTTTACATTCTTGCAAGTTGCATGCTTTACTTTCCGCTGCTCATATACTCTTTGCATGCTTGCTTGTTATGTATTGTGAATTTTAAACTTGTGCCTAAACTCCACTTAAACTTAAAGAAGTTAAAAATTGCAACTTTGATACTTAGTGTCTAATCACCCCCCTCTAGACACCTCTTCTCAAGGTCCTACTATCCTAGATTCATGCTCCACCCCACCGCACCCTTCTTTCCTCTTTGAACCAAGACCTAGATTCGACTACAGATCGAAAAAGATCCACATGCAGCTAGAGCAACGACGGTTTCAAAGAAACTTATACCTTAGGGTCGTCGGGATGTGGCAAGGCGTGCGGCGGGAGGCCGGATCTGCCCGCACTACGTACGGCAGCGAGGAAGAAGGGGTCGGTGGCCCTCCCACACAGGCACTGGGTGAAAGAGAACAGCGCAGCCGGCAGTGGATTGCCTCCCTCGCCGAAGGCGATAGAGTGAACACTGCACCTCCTCCCCTTCCCGGTGCAACGGGATACGGATGCCTCCTTCACCAGCTGTGAGGGGAGGGGGGAGAGAGAGACAAGAGTCCAACGCAGTCTTGTTTAGATTTTGTGAAGAGAGGGTGAGAGACTGTGAATATAGCAAACCCTAGCAAATGAACGCTGAGCCTCCAGCATGTAACATATATGTAGTGCGGTGAGCGTGTGGAGAGTGCAAACCCTAGCGAACAAATGCTGAGGCTCCCACTTATATATATACTAATGTAGTACTGACTGAGCTCCGGTGCCTTCACTGCATCTGCTTTTGGCTGTATGACAGGTGAGCCAGCCACATTTTGGGCCCACCTGTCATAAACCCAAAGGCAGGTGCACTAAGTCAATGAAGCTGCGTCCATATAGTACTCTCGTGTATACGACTAATATATAGTGGAGTGGTTTTCTTATTCTCTCCATAACAATCGTTTTAAATTGTGTAAGTACGAAACGAAACTCTTTATTTAATGTCCAGTGAAGAAAACTAGTACTACTTCCGATGAACTAACGATCCATGCCCACGCGTCCTGGTCGCACTTCCTTTTCTTCACGTGTGGTACACTACCCTCCCTTAAGTGAACAACCACACATGCGCCAAATTATCGGAAACGTGTGAGAGTATGTACAAATAAAGAATTTTAATTTCAATTATCAGAAAGGTTTGAGAGTATTACAAAGTTTGACTTCAGTCAAATCTAATATGCGGAGTAAATAAAAATGGAGGGCTACTACGTCCATCCAGGTTTTTAGTCCACACCATTTTGTAAATCAAAGTTAATAGCTGGACAAATAAAATTACAGGGGAGCTGGAGACAAAGTTGTGAGAAGGCTTAGAAATCAATACAAAACTTATGCTCTTAGTAGCAACGTCGATCCTTCTTCGAGGAAACATTTGGTTCATAGCCAATTGTGTGATAAAATTGCACCAACGTGAAAGACGACTGCGTCTCCAACGCAACCAAGGTGAACTAACGAAGGATATCATCTTTGTGCGTAACAAGCAAAGAGCATTGATGGAAGACAACTTGTTTTTCATTGAAAATCGATCAGCTTCACCAGCCGACGCAACCATGATCATCGATAGGTCATCATGGTGATGCATCATCCATTTGGCATCAAGTTTGGGTGAGGCACCTATGAAGTTCGACAAATCCTCACTGTGGTCTGTTTCTTCTAAGTAATCAAGCTCGAGGAAGGAAGAACCACGTGGCAGAGGACAGTGAGGCGGAACAACAGAGGGCACGAAGGATCTTCGTCCGCGCCAGCGCCGGCTCCGAGAGGACGGTGCGCATCGGCTTCCTCCATCACCGACGGCGACAACGTCAATGCTGCACCTCCTCACCTCCCGCAGCGGACGGGATTCGGCCGGATCTGTGACCACCGGTGAGGAGAGAGATAGAGTGGACACGGTCATCTTGTTTTGATATGGAGAGGGTGAGAGAGCGAGATGCGAGAAACTCTATCAACCAAGAGGCTATAATGGAGTAAAAAATCTCTCCATAGCAGTGGTTTTAAATAGAATACGCGCGTTCCCGGAAAAAAGAAACGAAAACTGGCGGACAATTTTTTAAGGGTGTGTCTAGGACACATCTAGATGTGACATAGTTATGTCACATCTAAGTTGATGTCCACTCTGTTTGTGGTCTATTTTTTTGTCCTAGTTTTTTTGTTTCTTGTTGCTACATTATATACTTGTGGGAGCTTAGATGTGATATCCTTAAATAACAACTAGACGTGAATTAGACAAACTAATTTTCTAATGTACCAAGAAAGAAAACTCGATCAAAAACACGCCCCCGCTTCCAGGTCGCGAGAGTCGTCGCGCGCACACACATAGACATAGACATGCATATCCGTGTTTACATAAAATTCCATTTCCGTCTCCATCTCAAATCATATTTGTTCAACTGGCACATTATTTATGTTGTTAAATATATAAGCAGCAATATTAACGTGCAACATCTCTTGTTTGCGCATGTCCGGACCGCTGCCATGGCCGGTCCTGACCAACCCGAACCCTCTTCATCACCCGCGCGTGCTTCCCGCCCGAAACGGTCAGTGCCACATTCATGCCCGGCCAGAGCGAACGCGACCTCTCATTGGCGCCGGCATTGAAGCGGTGCGCCGGTCGAGAGAGCATTACGCGCGCCGCTTCCGGGTGCACGCGGCTTCTCCGCGTTCAAAGGTCGCAATAGCCGGCTACAACATGCATGTAAAAAGTTCTTGGGAGTCCGTGCTACAGCTAGCTGTCCTCCCCCAACTCGTCAATCTCTTCCAGTAGTGCTAGTACTCCATGGCGTGATCCATCGACAAGAAGGCGGGAAAGTTATCGTATACTAGGTTTGCGGTCAGTGGCATGCCGAGCGACCGTGTGGGGTCGAGCCGTGGAGGAGGGTTAGACACGAACACGATAGACGTGATTTAAACGCTGGTTTTGCTGGCGCGATCCAACGAAACGAAACATTGGTTTCTCTCTGTTTCCATTTTTTCTCCAAAAAAACGGAAACTTTCCACTCCATTTTCATTCCTATTCCAAGGTTGCCCCATTACAACATTCCATCAAATACAAAGGAAAACTAACACGCATGCTGATGCATCTCAATGATTCACAGATCATAGCCAATATTTACTTCACAACTAAAGAAAAAAGTTGTGAGAGCATGTACAAAAGAAAAACTACTGATGGGGTCACTACGACTTAAACCCTAAACCCTAAACATGATTTAATTCCCTGGCCAGGTAGAACCTGTCGAAGGAAAGACGGCTGGCACCCTCAGATCATATGATGCTTTTGTGCAGTTCCACTAAAATTGACCTGAGCATCCCTGATGGCAAAGATATTGAAGAAGTGTGATTAGAAAAATAGTACTGGCACTAGTTCATGAGACATAAACTCATCACAAGTAGAAGCCAGTAGAAGTAGAGAAAGATCGACATGGAGATGGAGCTACGGCAGTGGAGCAAGCCGGCTCCATAAGGAAGATGGACTACCTGGGACGTTGAGCTGTAGCTAGAAAGGCGGTTGGGACGCGGCATCGGCCCATACCGCGGTGACCCCCGATTGGGACACACCGACTGTGGGTTTTCTCCCTCGCCAATGTCGACCGCGTCTACGTAGAACATTGTTCCCTTCCCTCAGCTACGGGATCAGGCCCGTCATTCTATGCTTGTGAAGAGAGCAACCTTAGCAAGGCTTGTAGCTTAGGCTCCTGCTAGTGTATATATAGTGGTTTTCTTTTTCTCTCCATATCAACCATTTTATATTGCGTACATGTCATTTAAGAGTGAAATGATGGTTGCTTCTTCTGACTAACTTACTGTGTGATTTGACTGCTCCTTAGTGGCCCCTACACGTACTCCCCCTACGTGTATGCAACAGTCACACGTACACATGGCCGCAAAAACATGCGCGACACCCTAATGCATGCATGTCCGAGCACACGACGGAACACACACGGTCACGCTAAGTGCTCAACCTACACGTGCATGCACACACATACTCACTCAGGGTGAGCTAGTGACCGTATAAACACCGGAATATATATATATATATATATATATATATATATATATATATATATATATTGAGCGCAATGAGCGTATTATGAAGTCCACTGACTGTATTTTTACAAATATACAGTGACAGACAATGTATTTATCTCGTTTGAAATTAAGCCATATTAACCGGAGAGGAGGCAGTATGGACTAGCATTACTTTACTGTGTCCCGTCAACTTGCCGAACGAGGAGAAGGTTGCAGGATGGGAAAGCTTGCGTGCGATGGCTCGCAGGACAAGGAGAAACTTTTGACTAATGCAAGCTCTCCCTCGCTCAGGCAATGGACGTGCAACAGTTAATTTGGTGTCTGATTGCGAGAAGCATACACTATACTACTAGTGCTACTATTGTTCAACTTCCCGAATAGGTGAACAGCCGAGCTCAAAGTTTACTAGTACTAGTACTACTACTATAGTCTATAAAGGTACGTACTATACTAGTACTAGAACCGGATGGAGGAGCGTCTGCACTCTTATTATAATTTTAAAATGTGATAAAGCAATCTTCAACACATTTGGTTCTCTTCGAGGGTCCTCGCATGTGATAATGGAAGTTGATTGCATGGAACACTCGCCACAATTCTCACTTAATTCGGGCTCATATCCTGTTACAAATAGTAGCGCTCGGTAATATTTCCTCTTTTTTTGTTATTCAACATGTAAACAGGTCAGCAAACCTTGCGGCGCATCTTCGTGCGAACCGTGCTTGCTGCACTTTGAATATGGCCGAGAGCTGGCTTGATGAAACACCTCGCTTCCTACTTCTTTTTTTGCGGGGTACCTCGCTTCCTAGTGACCAGTGTCTTGGCTGATCATCCTAAGAATGCTTATGTATGAATAAAGCTCTCTCATTTACTCGCGAAAAAGATTAAGCCATATTAACTGGAAAGGAGGGAGTATGGACTAGCACTACTTTTTGGTGTGTCCCGTCAACTCGCAGAATGAGGAGAAGCTTGCAGGACAAGGTGAAGCTCGCTTAGAGCAAGTACAATAAGGTGATGTAGGTGGGCTGTAAGACATTAAATATTATATTCTTGCTTACTTGGAAGAGAGAGAAGAGGAGAGAGAAGAGAAGCAAGCTACTAGTTAACAGCCGGCTGTAGCACGTGCTCCTAGGTACTTTGTGAGAGAGTGGGGTGGGCCATGTATCAACAAAGTAGTACATATTTATATCTAGCTATTGTACTTGTCGGCCATAAGCTTGATTATATGTGACATGGCAACATCATATAGCCAGCAGCTGGCTATATTATTAACCATGCTCTTACGCCTTTTGACTAATGCAACCTACCCTCGGTGGACATGCATCAGTCCATTCGGTGTCAGATTGTTAGAGGCATACACTATAGTACCCAACATGCGGAGTACCATCATTGTTCGACTTCATGAAGAGGCGAAGAGCCAAGCGCAGTAGTACGAGTAGTAGTACTACTAGAACCGCATGGTGGAGCGTCTGTACTCTTATTTTTTATCTCTGATAAAGTACACGTTTATTCCGGAGAAGGGCGGAAAACGGCAGCCCAACATGTAATGAATGATATCGATCAACCAACCATGCTCGAATATATCTTGGCCTCCGTGCGAGCCCGTCTGTGTGTTCTCGCTCCTCGTCTCTCTCAAGGAACAGCGGGTTGGCTCTTTGCCGTCAATTGAGATCGGTTTGCTCACACTCCTGTCCCACATGTCAGTGATATGCCAAGAGGAGGTGCGTTGACCGACTGGCCATACACGTACTTGGTTTTGCACCTTCATACTACTCCTCCCTCCGTCACAGTTTACAGGGCGCGCTTCATTATGATGCATTTCTCTCAATGCATTTCCACCACCAGAGAGACTTTAGATGCGTTTGGTTTAATGCTCAATTAATTAGGGCGTGGTAACCGTAATCAAGTCCACAATTTTCTCTCCATGTACTCTGTACTTCTACGGAGTGGAGTAAGTGCATGCATGTGTGTACCCGGGGTGGAAGCACTGCATGCATGTGTGTACGCATTATTCCCTCTAGTAATAGACGATGTGCTATAACTACCAATGCTATTTTTCAGGCCGATCGCTAGTCGCCTTGGTCCCACAGATTTTTTTCTTTTTTCTGAAGCGCGCTGTGTTAACAGTGATGGATGGAGTAGTATGAGCGGATTCAAAGAAGAGTGTATTGATGGTTGCTTCTTCAGAGCAACTTACAGTGGGAAAGGTGGGGCTTATGATTTGACTTCTCATTACTCACTATTAATGCGGCGCAACAACCGGGCTGAGTCTCCCATGTGGTTGTGCACTACCCCCTCGGTTCTTAAATATACTCCGGAGTATTTGTCTTTCTAGAGATTTCAACGAGTGACTACTCAAATATTTGTCCTTTTAGAGATTTCAAATGGACTGGCACATACGGATGTATATATACATATTTTAGAGTGTAGATTCACTCATTTTGCTCCGTATGTAGTCACTTGTTGAAATCTCTAGAAAGACGAATAGAATATTTAGGAACGGAGGGAGTACACATACGAAGCAAAATGAGTGAATCTACACTCTAAAATATGCCCGTTTGAAATTTGTAAAAAGACAAATATTTAGGAACGAAGGAGTATAATTTTGTGCATGGCACATGGACCCGGATGATGAAGAGGCTTCTGGCAATGCTATCAAGCTTCCATCATTTGTTTACATAATTGACGTACTATACAAATAATTTTCCAGCGACATGAAATTGTACAATGGTGTGAGCTTTCAGCTTTTGTTTCGCATGTCTTGCCATCGATGCTCTTTCGGAAACAATAAAAAACTAACTTCCTTGCTAATGCATGTCAATTATTAGTAGATGGAGCTAATAATTACATCACAACTGAAGACAGAGTTGTGAGAAGGTGTTAAATTAAAATTGATCGATGCTTTCATTGGCAGCAACGTCCCCCCAGCTCTGTCTAAATCAACAAGGCATGTTGGGAAAAAAGTAGCTGTCTGAGCATGCAACATTCCGATCATTTTGTGCAGTTCCACTAAAATAGAGCTGAGCGTCCCTGTTCCAAAGATATTAAGTGTGATTACGATAATAGAGCACTGCTGATGAAACAATAAACACACAAATAGAAGCCGGTCACCTTTGCGGTCTCTCTTAAGACTAACTAGTTGGAGAAGATTAGGCTCGGAGTTGGATGAGGAGGATAGAGCAAAACCAATCTCCCTTTGTGCGGTCGCACTGAAATGTAGAGACGTTGCCCGTGTGACATTTTAGTACAACTGCACAAAACACTCTTAAGAAAAAAGTGATTTGTGCAGTTCACCAAAAGGTCGCAATAGCAACGAGGTGAAATGGATAGCCCTGTTTGCAAAAAAGAGGTAGAAAGGAAACAATTACTGGCTAATAAGTGTTGATGACACATGCGACGACAAAAAAGAAGCATATTTCTTGCCCTAAGGGAAGATAACAACATGGTTGTGTTTGTCTAAAACGGTGTGAGGACGAGAATGCAATATGGAAAGTACGTCGGACGAGCTACGTTTTGGGCAAAGAACTATGGAAGATCCACATGCAGCGACGTGGGAAGACGGGTAGTGGAGCAAGGCCGGAGGGGATACTTGGATGTCGTCGGGATGTAACTAGGTGAGCGGCGGCGGGCGGAATCTGCGAGCAGGTGGCGTAGGCCCTGCCGCGCCGGAGCTTGGTTAGCGTGTACCGCAGATCAAGACGTGCTGCCTCGCCGCCATCGAACGGAGAAACGGTGCACTTCCTCCCTTTCCCCCGGCGGACGGGATGCGGCCGGATCAGTGACCAACGGTGAGAGAGAGAGGCCACCGCACTCCCTTTCCCCCGACAGAAGGGATGCGGCCGGATCAGTGACCAACGGTGAGAGAGAGAGAGAGGCCACCGCAGCCTTGTGTGAGATACTCTGAAGAGCAACAAACCAGGCACGCAAGGCTCCATTGTATATAGTGAGCGGACTACCTTTTTCTCCATAAAAATCATTTTATATTCTGTGTACGTGCCATTGAGCGCTATAACATTATTTAAAAATAACGCGGCAACGCGTCAAGTCGAACTTTGTTTCATGCACGCGTGGTACATGACCTCCCTAGGTAAACAACCGCTACAGGCGTTCAAATTAGCACGTGGGCTACCATTTCGTAAAGAAATGAGCTCCATCGTGTACCCGCGCGGGTGTGGCTGGGCACGAAGCGTGAGTACGTGCATGGTGCACCTATTCTCTTCTTGTATACGTACACCACCTACGTGGGGTTGTGTGAGAGAGATACAAACCTAGAGAGATATGGTGTGTGGGTTCTTGAGAGTTTTTTTTTGGGGGGTGGGTCAATAAAAAAATGTAACATATGCAATGTGTGTGAAATAGAGTCATGGATATAACATATATATAGAGGGGGCGATCCATGAGAAGAGAGTGGAGGTATCATCGGCTTGAGGTGTCCATAGAATCGAAGAGAGGGATGATGTGTGTGTGTGCACGCGCGATCGATAAAGAGTGCCATTGAATTTGTGTGTGCCCACGTCAAAGATATAGAGTGGCTGGCCTACTGGAACGTGAGAGGGGACATGTGCAGTTTGTCTCTGTGGCATGGATACCTACCTACATCGCTCGACTATCGGTGTGTGGTGGGGGAAGAGGGAGGCCCGGTTAACTAGAGAGGTACAATGGCTGGTATACATGTGGAGGAGGAGAGAGGCCTACCTCATGTATTAAGGAGATCGATCTGCCTCATGTATTAAGGGAGATCGATCGGCATCCATGCATATGTGCAGGAGAGGAATAAGGTTGGGAGAGAGATAGAGATAGAGTGTTGGAGGGGGTGGTAGTGGAGTTGCTTCTAACAAATGGTGGGATAGGCTTGCTAGACAAACGGTGGGCACGCCCGCAATATCAATAAGAGAGGAGATGGCTACTTGTTGTCTGTGCACGTGCTTGTGAGAGACGGTTCAGGAGGCATGCACGAATGATGAGGGGGGACGATGTGGCTGTGGTAAGCAGATGTAACTACATAGGAAGATCAATCTCCCTTTGTTAGAGAAAGGAGAGACATAACTTGTGAGGTACGTCAATCGATGGGGGGGTAGTTAAAGTTGATCTAGGTATATGTTGGGAGATCGATCGGTATACATGCATGTGTGTGTTCGAAGCAAATGAGGCACGAGGAGAAGGATAGAGAGAGAGAGAGGGATGCATGTAGGAGGTGGTACGAGAGGCATACTATATCGAGGGGGGAGGAGTGTGCAGTACGAGAATGATGAAAAGAGTGGTGGGAGTGAGGCATGGACAGTGACAAGAGAAGAGGGGAAGCTTGTGTTTGTGCTAGGCCCACCTGGCTAGAGAGGTATATCAATCGATGTGTGCCATAAAGAAGGAGCTGGGGGGCCTACACACACTATGGGTGAATAACCTAAAGTGAAAAGATGAATTTGCGCGATGGAGCTAGAGAATGCTGAGGGAGGGTGAGAGGGATGCGGGCGTGTGCATGCACAAGAGAAAGTTAGCGCTAGCTACAAAGATAAGAGGGTTGTGTGGGTGTAAAAGACGAATAGAGATCATATATACTTCATTATAAAAAGCGAATTCGGATATTTGAAGAATTTATCATAGTGTTTTAAACCGACACATGTGTGAATATATATAACGGTGATACACATGGTGTGTTTATGAACATGTTATACTACATTTAATATATTTTATCTCTACGCTTATAAAAAAAGGGAGTTGTTGATGATGGTGTGCCTGCCATCCTGCATTATAGGCCGTCCGATTTATATATGGCGGATAGCAAGGAAACTATGATGGTTGAAGTTGGCAACAATCATGATTGTAGATTCTTATTGAAATAGAGAAACGAATTCAAATTTAGTTTGAATTGCAGCGGTAGTATAGACATTTGGAATGCACTAAAATGTTGGTATGAGTAGGTTACATGCATTAAACAGCAAGCGGAAAAATTTAATCAGACATAACATGGATTCATACTCCCTCCTTCCATCTATATAGGGTGTAATGAGATTTTTAAGACCGCCTTTGACTATTGACAAGATTAATAGTACATGACATCCACAATGTGAAAATTATATCATTGAAAGAACCTTTCACAGATGAATTTAACGGTGTGCTTTGTGTAAGTTGCATGTCATATATCATTGCTCTAATATTTGGTCAAAGTTAGCATCGAAAAATGCATTAGGCCCTATATAGATGGAAGGAGGGAGTAGCTTTGAATAGCATTTGTATAGTAAAACGGGGCAAGACTCTCTCTTTGTGTGGTGTGAATAGTTTTATTTTTTTCGTTTTCTTTTTGGTTGAGGGAAGTGCGAATTGATTTGGTATGTACAAGTACAATATGACTACACATTAGGCTTGTCCCTAAAATTCAACTCACGTCTTGTTATATCCCGAAAATACAGATATCGTGCTCCCAAAACTGGCGCCTTCACAACCCGCGCCTTGCTATCCCAAAATTACAACACGCGCGAAAGCTCCCTCCAGCTGCCAAATCCCGACACGTGAAATCCCACTTCTAACCCTGAGCCGTAAGGGCCGCTAGTTCAAATAGGTGGGGGGTACTTTTGTAACACACCCTACATTTTGGACAAGCGCGTCCCTAAGCCATCGCCCCCCTTTTCGCCATTCGAAATCCCAGGCCGCCATAACCTCTCGGCTCCAGCCGTGAAACCCCACCCTCCTCCGTCCGCCACGTCACCGCTGCCCAGCCGGAGCCTCTTCCCCGACGACATCGTCCACCGCAACAGCTCGACGTCCCTCGTCCACCTCCCCGGATGAGGATCCGTCGTCCATCTCGCCGCCCCGCCGGTTCAGCTGCCCCGTCCTCCACCTCCAAGGAGCTGCTTCGACAATCGCCTCATCTACCGCAGCATCCTCACCGACTCCTCGGACGAAGCCGAGGCCTACTCGGCACCACCAAAGAGGTTGTACACTCATAGCATCACACCTTCTCCTTAACTTGACCTTCCGGCGCTGACGGTGCTCCATCCCGCACCCCCATGGAGCGGCTACCTTGAAGCCGGCGCCGCGGGCGACATCTCCATGGCGGCTCTCCCCCAGTGCGAGGCCCCTCCGGTGGAGGCGTCCATACCAGCCGGATCTGCTACTGCTGCTCTGGCTCTCGCTCGCTCGCTCGCTCGCGTTGCTCCTGCTGCTCCGGCTCTCGCTCGCCCAGCTGCTGCTGCTGCTGCTCTCCCCCTCGCTCGTGCTGCTGCTCTGCTCCGATTAAGCCACACTTCAG
>NC_057813.1:94961480-95063326 GCF_018294505.1 Triticum aestivum | reverse complement strand
GGAGTTAAGGAAGAACCACCCGCAGCGGGGACGGGGGTTAGCCGGAGAGGTACACCACTATGTATCTTAGGTTTCAGGGTGGGGGGCTGGGGGCCTAGAGGGCTGGCCGGGGCGGCGGTGGTGAGTTGTTTCGGGGCGGCGAGGCGGCGCTGGGGCCGGCGGTTCGGTCGGTGGTGGCTGACGGCTCAGGGGGGTGCAGATTGAAGATGAACTGCAGGCCCTCCCTAAACTACATGTCAAGTGCCTCTCTGCTACCATTGCATTCAGTTTCGATAGTAGTATTCAGATTCCACAGTAAATTTTAGTTTCGACAGTTAAGTTCAGAGTCAACAATTTTTACCTCATCTATTGTAGTCAGGTCGTTTTTGGTGATGTTAATTTTACATCCATTTTACATCATCTATTGGAGATGCTATTAGAATCCCATTTGAGATTGACGGTGTCTGTCTTGTGCTGCTTCAGCCTCTACGTCTTACGGCTCACCGGAGCTGCTCCAACGACAGAATGATCCATCACAACAGAGCAGTGCCCTGGACACCGTCTACAGATTCCTCAGATCTTCCTCCACACCTCCGACAGCCACCTCTGCCTCAACTGCTTCAGCGACCAACCCAATGATGCTGAGGTCAACACGGCTACGGCAAAGAGGTTGTACACTTGTTGCATCACTTATTACTATACATTCACGTCGATCCATTAGGGCTATTTTGGTTCAACGGAAAAACGTCGATCCACTGGTTGTTACCATCACTCTAAATTTCTACATGCTCTCCTCACATAATCTCACCATATTTATTTCGTATGCATGTCAGATATTGTACACAGTCATGCTGAACATGTAGAGAAAAAGAGCAGAGTTTTGCGCGGCAATACAATGTCATGCAGACATCGCTCCATGGTGGGTTCAATGGCAAACCCTCCCCACCCCTCTCCAGATTGTAATCCAGAGGAAGATATCTGTTCTGAGGCGGATTCAGACGCCGCTGACCACTCCTATTTACCCCCAAGGTGTTTGCTCTACCTTGGCATGATGATGTTAGTCATATCATGCATATGTTGCCTTGCAGTGCCTACTTTTGACATCATATATGTCTTCTTCTTAGTTTAGACATGTTCTGTAATGCCACCTGTTTAGTTTCTATATCATATATGGGAATTATGCAGTCTCATGTCTTTTAGCCAGCCATAATATATGTGAAATGTGCAATGCCATCCTGTTTAACCAGGCATCATATATTTGAATGATATCTTGCCCATCCTTTTCTTCATTACATTTCCATTTGTCGACAATGTTTGTACATCAAACTACTCTTCCTGTGAATCAGCCATTTGGGTGGGCGATGGAAAAATCTGGAGTGAAAACAAGGCCTTTAGAGCAGACACTGATACCTGTTGAAGCAGATCTCTTGTTGGGTCCCGATAGCTCCTCAGAGATGGATTCAGAGATAGATGACCAGTCCTATTCCCCCACTGAGGTGTATGCTCTAACTTGGCACGGTTATACTGCTCATATCATGCATACAGTGTCTTGCATTGCATAGTTTAGACATCATATACACAATATTCAACACCATGTTCTTAGTTCAGACATCATATCGAATGCCGTCTGTTTAGCATATAAATCACATATGTGAATTAAATGATGCGATCCTGATTACTTAGATAACATGTAGGTGAATTATGTCATGCGATCCTGTTTAGTTATTCATCATATCTTTGAATTATGTTATGCTATGCCATCCAGTTTAGATAGACATCATATATGTGAAATTATGTCATGCTATCCGTTTTAGTTAAACAATATACATGTCAACTATTTCATGTCCTCTTTTTTTCCACACTATCTATTGCATCTGTCTCTCATACAATGTATGTACATTCAACTATGTTTCCTGTTTATCAGCCATTTGAATTGGAGCGGGTGATGCCAGTATCTAGCAGAATAAAAACACGGTCTTCAAATAAAATAGTGCTACCTCTTGGTGGAGATAGCACCCCGGTTGTACATGCACAAGAACCAGCCCTACCACACATAACCCAAACTCTCACAGATTGTACCCCTACTGCGATGGACAGAGATCCAGCTTCACCCAATCTAACCACAACCCCAGCCGATAGTAACCCAGTTCCTGTTGACACAACACCATCTCCACCACAGAGCTCCCAAACAAGAGCAGTTAGTAAGGCAGCTCCAGTGCTCAAAGGGCTAGTACTATCACGGTGAACCCCAACTCCACCAGTTAGTACGCCTATTCCTGTGGAGGAAGCACAACCAGCTAGTCGTAGTTTAGCATCTATCGCATTTGATGTTGTTAAATCGTATGTGGGTATCTGCCCATCTTGGAAATATTATACTAAAGATGAAGGAAAATGCCAGTTGCAGGTGTTTGTCCAGGAGTTATGTGTAAGTAATGTTATTCATGGCAATTACTTTGCTTCATCCCATACATCCTACCTCCATGATGGTTATAATACAGCAAATTTTCCCATTTTTCTCTATAGAGAAGGACCGATTTGGAAACTCTAGATGAGATAACCTGTGCTAATACCTCTGCTATCTTCAAGAATGCTTGGTGGTAGTATCGGAATTACCTGAAGAAAACGTACTTCACCGGCAAAGAAACTCATCAAATTCCCTTACGTTCTCCTGAGACACATCTACTGGATGATGACTAGGAACGCCTTGTTCCGTACTGGTCCCGAACCAAGAATGTGGTAAGGTCTATGAGCTCATTTTCTATTTTAAGTATTATATTCTTGCGTCTTGCTGTACTCTCTTCATGTAGAACAAGTGCCTAAACCTGAAGAACAACTGTTCTAATTTAAGATTCCATTGCTATCATAGTTCAAAAAAGCGCTAGGCGTTAATTGTGCGTTTTGCCACCGCTTTGCGCTTTACTGACCAAAACGCATGCTTATGCGCAGTTATGTACAGATTATGCGTAGTTATGCGCAATGCGTTTTGCCAACGCCTAGAGCCTAGGCGCGCTTAAGCGCTCGCTTAGGCGCGCCTTTTTTAACTATGATTGCTTTGCTCTTGTATCACTGTATTTACTCATACAAACTTATTTTTAAATTGAAGGATCCAATCGAAACTCCAATGGCATAGCAGGTATGTTCACACATGTTTCTTTAACAGGTTTGCTCTTATCAATAGCTCTGTTGATTTCAATTTCAATTGTGTATACAGTTGACTTTCATATCATGCACATTACTAGCATCACAACAGAGCCAATAGTGTTGTTGTACATGTAGACCCGTCGTACCCATCTGAAATCTTGTTGTTCCATGTAGTTTCCCATGCTTTGTATTCTTTCAATGCTGCTTTGTCTTGAACTGATATGATTTGAACCGTGTCTCTATTTTGATTTGGCAAGACAATGCAGTGACCATAGGACATAGATATATGTTTGTTTGATGCTTTTATTATGTACTAGTACTTGGCAATAGAAGACTTGGTAGTTTAATCCTGTCCACCTTACTAATGAACTGGTTCACCGAAATGAGTTTCATATACTAGTACATGCTAAACTTGTTATGTGTCTGCTTGTTTCTTCTTTTAGAATGCTGACAGAATATTGGGGAAGAGTGCCTTATTAAGCAATGGTAAAGGAAGTAATGCAGATAAGGTTCAGGATAGTGACACATCCTTGTTGGTCTCCAACAAAGCTGATAAAACAGCTAAGGAAGACTATCTTGAAGACTGCGAGACAACCCCAAAGTCCTGTCTTGGTTTAGTGTTCGAGTTACTGGCCACTACCGCTTTCACAAGCTATTCAAACTCACTGTCTGAATCAGTTCGGTTTCTTGAGTCTCAACTACAAGCTGTAAGACATCGATCAGCTGTGCTGGGACAGGAAGCGGAAGGACTGCGGAAGTCCCTGGAGCATTCAGATGCATACTTTTTGGTGCAACAACAAGCGTTGGAGGATTTTAGCGCCAAACAGGACAAAGCTAATCAGCTTGCTAAGCTTATTGCCAGCATGGTGGATACCCAGGATAATGTTTCTTGAGCTCTTCTGAAGTTGTTTCAGTTATGCTCTTGTTTTGCTATCGCGTTTGTTTGCACTGGTGGCCAATTTTGACGGCCAGTGTATGTAATATGCTACTTTGTTCCCTATATTTGCACTGGTGGCGAACTTTGATGCCCAGTGGATGTAATATGTGTAATAGCGGTAATAGGCTAGCGTTAATTGCTTGCTTATTTATTTGCTTATTGTCTTGTTTAGTTGTTTGCTTTTAGTCACTGCAGTTCTTTTTCTATGTTTTTCTAGTGGCCACAATAGCCTATTTTTGGTAACTAGGCCAAAATAATTATGGCAACACGCGGACTGCTGTAACCATGGGCCTCCTGCAGGCCGTATGATCCATGGGCCTTCTTCCGACCGTAGGATCCATTGGCCTTCTATATGGGCTGTAGGATCCATTGGCCTTCTATACGGGCCTTAGGGTCCATGGGCCTTCTATGGGCCGTAGGGTCCATGGGCCTTCTACGGGCTGTACGGCCCATGGACCTTCTACGGGCTATAGATCCATGGGCCTCATACGGCCCGTAGATCCATGGGCCTTCTACGGGGCGTATCATCATTTCGCCAATCATGGGCCGTACAATTCATGGACCATAACGGGCCGTTAATAGACCATATTTGATAACTCTATGAAAACAGCCCAACGGGTTTTTTTGACATGAAAACGGCCCAACGTATTAACGGTTCGCGAATGGGCCGACTGTAACGACGGGCTGAATTTGGCCCACAAGCAGAAAATGACAATAATGGGCCATATGTAACAGAATGCTGCAAATGAGCCCAAGAATCAATGGGCCCTAAGAAGGCCGAAAGATAACTTGGGCTGGAAACGGCCCAATGGAATAACGGGCCGTTAATGGGTATAAAGTGATACACTGTTCATTATGGGCCAGTTTCACCACGGGTCGTTAATGGGCCAAGAGTTACAAAGGTCCTCATATGGGCCGAAAGAAGTCATGGGCCAAACATGGGCCGGAAGTTAAAACGGACTGAATCATATTGGACGGCCCAGATGACGCTACTGGGCCTAATTCGGATAGGGCGTAACGGGCCCTGGGTTAACGGGCTGTAAATGGGCTATATGCGAACAGGTCATTAACAGGCTTTCCGTGGGCCGGGCCGCCACCTTTTGATGAAGTCAAACGGGCCGGCCTTTTCTCAGGAATGGGCTCTGTTGGACCGTGCCACGTGTCGCCGTATCATAGGCGACTTCGGTCCAATGAGTGGATGACATCTGTCCCAACCGTGAGCCGACACGTGTTTCCTCCAGCCAATGATGATTTTACATGTGGAAAATCCCCATTGGTCGGGGCTGTTAATGGGTTATTGGATCCAAAACCCGACCCGATAGCTTAACGGCGTTCCATTATGGTGGATGCCACGTGTCGGTCACCCTTGACGAAAGCACTTCTGTGACGCGCGATTTATCATCATGGAAGTGGACACTTCCGTGATGATAATTTTGGTAATGTCATGGAACACTTCTACAACAGCACAGGTATGACTATCTTGATTCTGTCATAAATTTGTCATCGATGTACATGCATGACAAAAAACGCGACCTATTGTGACAAACACGTATCATCACGGAAGTGTATTTTTTTTGTAGTGTGCATCCGAGCTCCAACGCCGGACTGCATTCGAGGTATCTTTCACAGCCGTGCACCAACACCAGACCGCTTCCGAGCTTCAACATCGGAATGTAATCGAAGAGTCTTGTTACATCCGAGCTCCAATGCCGGACTGCATCCGAGCTCCAACGCCGGACTATCTCCAAGCTCCAACGCCGGACTGTATCCGAGCTCAAACGCCGGACTATGTCCAAGCTCCAATGCCGGACTATATCCGAGGTGTCATAGCTCACCTTGGTTCAAAAAAGTTGTAGGAGTTTGAAGGGGGTTAGTCGAGCTTAGTGCCGGAAATGCCCTCTATAGAGCCAGCCGCTTGCATCCGAGCTTTATGCCGGACTGCTTCCAAGATGACGCACCACCTCGGACTTGGGCTGATTGTTTGCGGATTTTATTTCCGATTGATGCAATTTACTTACTGACGAGATATGTAGCCAGTAGCCCTCAAGGTGTGTATCAGTCTAAAACCCGAGATGCACCTGAAGGATGACACAAGACCATTGATCCCATTAGCCCCTGAGACTCGGGTTGATTCACAAAATCGGCATGAGGATCAACTCCTAGCTTGGCAGAATACTTCGGGACACAAAAAGCGGTGTGCAAAGTCCTCGAGACTCAGGTTGGGTGCGGTCGACCAACCTGAGGATCATAATCTCCTCAAAAACTATATTGCACTTTAAATTTTCTGCATTGGATTGTCAATGCAGTAGCCCCCGAGCCACTGGTCGGGTAGCAACACCAGATCAGGGGATCGATGCACCCCTTTAAGATTTGTAAATGATAAGCACGAATATCAGTAGCCCCCGAGCCTTAATGTGGGCATGGGTGGCCGAATTAAGGATCGATATCTAGAGTAAAATCACAAAGTATGTGTAATGATACTATGTATCCAAGTACTCTACATCATTAATGCTCGGATCCGCATTGTACAAAACTTTGATGACCGACCATCGGCTTCCATCTCCCCGGCCAGTAGCTGAGGAGTGTTTGTTATACTTTATAAAGCCTTTATGAGGGCAAAGATTTACGAAAAACAAGGCAATCCGGCCATACGGTTTTATAAACAAAGGTACGCAGAGAGATATGTTATATTATTGTTTTAACACAAAAAATGTCTTCCAAAGAAAATAGTCCCGCTATCGGTTCCTTTCTTTGGGTTGTCATGCTAAGCATGATCATCAAACCTCACCTTCGATCAATGAGAATATTGAGGATTTAGTTTGGGGAAAGTTCTCGAACTATGTGGTCCTTAGCGAACCTAAATTTTCACTTCCATCATTGCCGACCAATTATATCCTTTAAGATCACTAGCTTTCGGCTTCACCCAGTCTGAGGTACTAACTCAGATGGCCCGGCATTAACAATCATAGAGGTGCTCCCTTTACCGCCTAGCCAAACAATCGGGAACGTAGGGGCAACCACAGGAGCCAGGCAACCCAGCTTGGCCAAAATCTTAAGTCAAATTGATTCGTATTTATGGCTTTATAATGATGATTACGGAAGGCAGCCCTCGTATATTAAATACAAACACCTATCATATATGTTTATTTTAACTCCATTGCGACTGTTTATCAATTGAAAGTGGCCCATCGTCGATTTCTACCCCTTTGTAGATACTACACAGGGTGTTTCTGCAATAACCAGACAACCCTTAGCCGACATCTCGGTGCCCGAAGGCGGCTGTGTTAGCAGAAATGAGGCAATAGGATATGCGGGCTTTATAACTTTCACTTAGTCATAGGAGTTTAAAGTTGGGAGCCCAGCTACTAGCCCCCAATTAGTGTTCGGCGACAGCCAAGGTCAAGCCATTAACACTTCGGCCAATGTTATGAACGAACCGTCATTTAACACGGGGTGACCTCTATCGATCTTTATAGTTTAACACAGTCATTGGATCGCTGACCAGTTTACGCTTATTGTGATAGTCAGTTTTCGGCTTTCTCCACTGAGGCGCTTAACCATGCTAGCTGGAAGCACAATCGCAGAGTGGTTCTCCCTTTGCGCACCTAGCCGAACAAAGCGGAACGTAGGGGGCAAGCACAGGATCTGGGCAACCCAACTATTGACCGAAGACACAATTCGAAACTAATGCATATATAACAATATCCAAGAATGTTTTTGCCGAATCTCTAAAGGTGTCCGGCATTGCACTGCGAGACTTATGCTGGAAACACACAAATTGTTTAAAAGTGCCATAGGCTTGAAAAACCAAAAACTTCAGTAAAAACTGGTCGTCCGAACTAGATCAAATGTTCGGTGCCAAATCGAAAATTGGTCTTAGAGAAAAAAAATTGTGCTTCTGTCGTGATTTAACATGACACATCCTATCTCAAGACTTCAAGCGGGTCAGCCTACGACTTCAACCTCCTATCCCGAAGGCGGAGTACTCGTTAGGTCAGTTTAGATAACTAAACTCTGGCGGCTTTGAGAGAGAAATTAGGCTCCTCAGCTATTGATCACACACTTGCGTCAAAAAAGTGGGTGATAGAAAAAGATTTTGCAACGACTAAGAAGAAAACACTTATTATAAAATGGCTCATGTAAATTTGAAAGCCCCCAAGTGACTTGGGTAAAAGAATTTTATGTATAATGGTTGTATGTACCGAAGTACTAATATCATATCTATGTTCACCCGAACTTTAAACACGTCTTAACCGACCGTCGGCTTCTCCCTCTTCGGTCAAGGGCCGAAAAGTGTTATGTACTCCACCTGTCGGGAATATCGACGGTGTTTCCGATAACCAGGCAATTAGGCCATAAGGCTGTAACAGACAAAGCGCGCTCAGGGAACTTATGCTATATTACTGACGAAGTGTAAGAAGCATCTTCGAAGAAAATTGTACCCCTAGCGATACCTTTCTTCGGTTGCTCATTGTTACTATGAGACTTGTGCAATAGATTTTTTGTACTGATGAGTTCCGTTGTGTGCCGACCATAATTGAAAATAATAAGAGCGCTAGCTTTCGGCTTCACCTAGTCTGAGGTCCGAGCTCGGATGACCCAATCATGACAATCACAGAGGTGCTCCCTTTACTCCCTACCCAAAAAATCGGGAACGTAGGGGTAAACACAGGAGCAAGGCAACCCAGCTTGCGGAACACTTAAGTCAACATGGTGCATATTGTGGCGTAATACATGAACAAGGAACGAAGCCATACAAGTATAATCATATGCAATAGGAAAGGCTTCATAAAGGAAGCCCCCAAGTAAACGGGGTATTTGAATTTGTGTGTCACAAACAAAGTTTTGACAAGGAAGTTTTTCACAAGCAACTTTTTGCCACAAAAGTATAATGCTTGGTCGAATCGAACAAAATTTAAAAATGGGAGTTTTTGAGCATGAAAGCGATTTAGATGGTTAATGTGTTCGGCATTGATGATGCGGTCCGAGCTTGGTGCGGGACGAGGTCTCAGCCCCCAAGCCCGATGTGGCCGAGCGAAGAGCTCGGCACTCCAAAGAGGTGAAGCCCCCAGTCTAGCCAAGGTGATGGAGCAGGTCGCCGGGTGACACTGGAATCTCCGGCCGAGTAGGTTGATGAAGCGATGATGTAGGGTTGCCAACACAGGGCAGTGCTCCAAGGCGACAACACAATTTGGTCGATAGAGGTGGGCGACGAGGACACCACGCCTAGGGTATAGTGCGTCTCGATCTAGGTCAATTGCCTACATAGGTAAAGTAGTGCGAACCAAATAATAATAATGAAAAAGGTGCATAATTAATTTAAGCGAAAAAAGTTTGGTAAATATGGACTGGGCACTGAGGCTAGCTCGATGGTACGTTGGCGTCGTGGCACAACGATGTCGGCGAAGGTCGGCTTGCCCGGGTGATGGGGAGAGGCTGGCCGGACTGATTCCAGGTACAAACGTCGGTATAATTTCTCTGCCAAAATGATGCAGTGCAGGCCAACAAAAAATATTCTATGTATAATAATGCTAAACAAATAATTTTGAAAAATACAACCTGAACGCCAGCAGCGACGACTATAGCGACCGAAGAAAACGGACGAACAGATCTGTGCCGAACATGCTGCAAAGCCAATCCTCGATATGCGTAGTAGCACTTTTATTCTGCCTATTTGTTAGAAAAAGTAGAAGACAACCAGCGGTCGACTACATAGGTATTGAATTAAAAAAGAAAAGAAATAAATCTCCCTGTGGTTTGTTGCCATCGAGCCGAGCTCTGATCAGTGCACTGCTCCGCACTATCCCTTTGGCCGGATCACACGTGGGCCAGATTGAGGCCGGATCCGATGTATCGCCAAGCAGTGGACGCGAACATATGCCTTATTGCGATCTGTATACATACATCAGTAACAATCCAACCGAAAACATGATGGCTAGTGAAGCTGCAGGCGTGCAGGGTGACAGTCTAATAATGTGGGCATCCGTCAGGCGAGGATACCTGCCTGCTACCTGCATACAAAAACATTGCAGATAGAAAGCACAAAATTTCTCGGATGGATTAAGTGATAGTACGAGACAAATAACTAGAATAATTGCACCTGAGCTCGGATCTCCATAGGAGAGAAGGAATTGCACCAAGGTGCTAGTTGCTTTACGTGGGAGGCAGCCAAATAGGCTAGCACATAGAATTAATCAAACCTCGATTGAAGTGCCACAACTAGTTGTGCTAGTTGATCATGGTTGGTGACTCACTTCAGGTTGCGTCCTTTCCCGTGCGCTGATTTGACTGCTGATGTAAGTCAATCCCACATGTGCCATGCAGTTGGAGTTGATCTGCTTTGATTGACTTCCTGACGCATCACCTCGACCTGATCCCATGGTAAGCAGAGAAGGCACAGAGTGGCCGCAGGTTCGGAGATCGGATCTCGTGGCGGCTCGCAGGGCCAAAGCTGATGTACAAACAAAATAACTCCAGACAGCAAAAATAATTTGCAATGAAATCAATTCATACATAATGAAGTTTAATAAGAAAGGATAACACCTGATTCGAGTAGCCACCAAAACTTTTTCTGATGAGATGATGAATTTGCCCATCGAACTGCGACGATCGCCTAGCAGGCTCTCAATGAAAGCACCAATGTCAGTTCAATATCTGGCGTATCTCGTAGTAGGGGTCCTAAGCTAGGCGTATTGGAGCGATGGTAACATGGCACGGGGTTTTATCCATCTTCGGGCTCTATCGAAGAGATAATACCCTACACGCTGCTTTTGATTGTTTTCATATGGGTGTGGTACATAGTACATGTATCTACCACGAGATTGTAGTAATGAATATGATATATCTATTGACTAGCCTGGCCTTGGTTTATAGATATTGGAGGCCTAGGGTTTAGGAGAGTCCTTGTCTTGGGCACCAAGTCTTGTGGAGTCTTCCTTGTATGCGGCAGGGGCTGTCCGAACTGGCCCATGAGTAAACGGCCTTGGGGGTCCTCAGCCAAATCCAAGAGATCGGGAGACAGTGTGGTGAGTACCCCCTAGTCCAGGACACCGTCAGGGCCCAAGGCCCAAGGGTGACTTACGACCGGTAGGAGTAAACCGCCATATGTGTAAGACTTGTATTGTAAGGTATATATAGTTAGTCACCGAGCCGAACACGTTGTCTATGAGCCGGCCGGGACTCCGTGAGCCACTGGGCGTCAACCTGTGTATATAAAGGGACGACCCGGCAGCGGTTCAGGGCAAGAAACAAGAGATCGAAAGCTAGGTCAAGCGTATTCGCTCCCTGGTAATCGAGACATAAGCAATACCACCTCAAACAGGATTAGGCCTTTACCTTCACCGCAAGCGGCCGAACCAGTATAAACTTCCGTGTCTTTTGTCCCGTTTAACCACTTTAAGCTAACCTAGTTGCGATGGATCCATGACTAAGTCCTCACACTAGGAAATCTGCCGTGACTATTCCACGACAGTTGGCACCCACCATGGGACCAGGGCATAGTGGTTTTGAGTTCTTAAAGGGCAGCTTCGAAGGGATCAAGGGATACGCTGTGGGCCAGATGACCAAGAGTCGTCGCGGCAAGCTCTACAATGACGATGCAGGCTGGGGCCCCGAGGCCGGCTCAATTGAGTACGGGTACCGGGTCCCCTTCGGCGGAATCCACGTCTTCATCGGCACGATCGACGAGCCGGGCCCTGAGCCGGACATCTGCATAGACATCATCGACTAAGTCCTATGTCCTTTGTCCCATTTAACCCCTTTAAGCTAACCTAGTCACGATGGCTCCACGACTAAGTCCTTCACTAGGACATCTGTCGTGACTATTCCACGACACTATGTACCAACACGTTCTGTCGTCGCCGTGATGAATGCATCGAAGCCCTTCACAATGTTTGTCATTCTGTGGGACCTGGACAAGCTCGCTCGCACGGTTCGGATTGCAAAACATCAAGGGCAACACTTGAGGACCGCAAGCACCAAGAAAGAGTGGTCGCTCGGGCCGTAGCTCTGCCTCCACAGCGGATCGCATGCCGGTACCATCCGGGAAACCGCAACCCTGACCCAGTTCATACCACCGTACTAATACATCGACCATCTAAGCGGCCAGCGCGAGACGTAGACTCCACAACACTCTGCCATCGGCCACCTTACACTGTACACCGTCAATATCAACATTTTTTTGAACCGGGCTTGTCCCCTTTCCACACTTCCATAACAAAAAAATAACAGTCTCGGACAAAGCTCAAAAGGAGGCAGGGAAGGGAGAAAGCGAGGTCAAATCACCGACAAGAAACCCACCACAGATGCTTGTCATCGAAACACTTGCTATGGGGCAAAAACCCATCGACAGCAACCATCCTAATAGAGCACAACTCGCGCAGGAGCATAAATGTATCATAAACCAGTCGCTCACGCAATAGTGCAAAATTGACATAGACTGATGTCTAGCAAGGGCACCCGACTATATATCATCAACCAATTTGTGGAGGCATCCACCAAAAGACCATTCAACATTCTTCAACCATCAACCTAATTGAGTCTCTGAGCACCATTGTGGAGCAGCACATATCCTTGTAAGACACTTGGCATTGCTCCTCATCATCACCGGCCCTTGCTTTAGCACCTCGCGGTCCTCCATCTTCAGCAAACTTGCCCAATACTGCATGCACCATCCATGAAATAACAAAATGAGTTTTGGGGAGTTTGAACTCAATGGCCGCACGATTACGATAATTCCATATCGCCCAAGACACAACAGCAAGCCCCATAGAATAAGATTATCCCCCACCCGAAAACAAAGAGTAGCACCATGCATAAAATTTTCAGATATTATTAGGGCATCGGTTTGTGCCAAACACATACCCTATCGTGTGCCAGGCAACTCTAGCAACATGACACAGGAAAAACAAGTGTTGTGAGGTCTCTCTCTCACAAGAAAGGAACATTTGGGATTCCCAGCCACGTTTCTTCTTTTCATCACATCCCTAGTAAGCACAACATCTTGAAATATAGGAATATTTGTATTTTTGAAGGCATTCTACTATTCCATATCCAACGATAATCACTTTCAGATAATGAACTGTCTAGAAGTTCATAAATTGATTTTGTTGTGAAAGTGCCTTTATTGCCAAAGGACCATTTGGTAACATGAGAGGTACCATGCATCTAGTCTGAAACAAGTATATAGCAAAAAACTACCACATTGCAGGCTAGGGCTACAAAAAAACTACCACTTTTATTAATCTTTCAAAATACTACCACAAAATTGGTTGGCTATTTCAAAAAACACTAATGACTGGATGTTTATGTTGGGGAATGTAGCATGCAATTTAAAAAAAATCCTATGATCACGCAAGATCTATCTAGGAGATGCATAGCAACGAGAGGGGGAGAGTGTGTCCACGTACCCTCGTAGACCAAAAGCGGAAGTGTTAGCTTAACGCGGTTGATGTAGTCGAACGTCTTCTCGATCCAACCGATCAAGCACCGAACGTACGACACCTCCGAGTTCTGCAAATGTTCAGCTCGATGACGTCCCTCGAACTCTTGATCCAGCAAAGTGTTGAGGGAGAGTTCCGTCAGCACGATGGCGCGATGATGGTGAAGTTATCTGTGCAGGGCTTCGCCTAAGCACTACATGAATATGACCGGAGGCATAAACTATGGAGGGGGTGTCGCACACGGCTTGGAACAATTGAACTGTGTTCTAGGGGCGCCCCCTCCCCCCGTATATAAAGGAGGGAGGGAGAGGAGGCCGGCCCTAGGCGCGCCCCCAAGTAGGAGGAATCCTACTTGGGGTCCTAGTAGGATTCAGCCCCCTTCCTTTTATCAGAGGGGGAAAAGGGGAAGGAGAGAGAGGGGGATAAGGAAAGGGGGGCGCCGCCCCTCCCCTTGTCCAATTCGGCCTCCTTCCCTGTGGGGGGTGTGCCACCCCTTTGTGGGCTAGTCAACAAGGATTTGACCTCATCCCACTGGCGTGCAGATCCACATTTAGTTTCCTTTAAAATAACTATTAACACCAACATGAATGCTTTTGTCAACAATACAATCTTGGTCATTACAATTCGACAACAATTGAGGATATTTCTCACAAAGGGGAGGATTATTATCAATAGGATCTTTCCAAAACCTAGCCGCATTTCTAGGATGGATCACCACTTGCCTACCTTTCATAACCTTCGATCTCACCATACACCACCCGTTCACGGAGTTGCAGTCGCCTTAGCTCATCTGATCGCCTAGGTCTGGCCTAAGTTTATTATACCTAACAATGATGATGTTTTTACTGAAGGAAATATGCCCTAGAGGCAATAATAAAGTTTTTATTTTATATTTCCTTATTCATGATAAAGGTTTATTATTCATGCTAGAATTGTATTGATCGGAAACTTAAATACATGTGTGAATACATAAACAAACACCGTGGCCCTAGTATACCTCTACTAGACTAGCTCGTTGATCAAATATGGTTAAGGTTACCTAACCATAGACATGTGTTGTCATTTGATAACAGTATCACATCATTAGGAGAATGATGTGATGGACAAGACCCATCTGTTAGCTTAGCATAATGATCGTTCGGTTTTATTGCTATTGCTTTCTTCATGTCAAATACATATTCCTTCGACTATGAGATTATGCAACTCCCGGATACCGGGGGAATACCTTGTGTTTTATCAAACATCACAACGTAACTGGGTGATCATAAAGATGCTCTACAGGTATCTCTGTATGTATTTGTTGAGTTGGCATAGACCGAGATTAGGATTTGTCACTCCAAGTATCAGAGAGGTATCTCTGGGCCCTCTCGGCAATACACATCATAAGCTTGCAAGAAAATGAATAAGGAGTTAGTCACGAGGTGATGTATTACGGAATGAGTAAAGAGACTTGCCGGTAAGAAGATTGAACTAGGTATAAAGATCCGACGATCGAATCTTGGGCAAAGTAACATACCGATGGACAAAGAGAATGGCGTATGTTGTCATAACGGTTCAACCGATAAAGATCTTCGTAGAATATGTAGGAGCCAATATGGGCATCTAGGTTCCGCTTTTGGTTATTGACCAGAGAGGTGTCTCGATCATGTGTACATAGTTCTCGAACCCGTAGGGTCCGCACGTTTAACATTTTGACGATATAGAGTTATATGAGTTATATGATTTGGCAACCGAATGTTGTTTGGAGTCCCGGATGAGATCGCGGACATGACCAGGAGTCTCGAAATGTTCGAGAGTTAAATATTTATACATAGGAAGATGGTATTCGGACACTGTCGTGGAATTGTCACGTCAGATGTCCTAGTGAAAGGACTTAGTCGTTGAGCCATCGCAACTAGGAAGCTTAAAGGGGTTAATCGGGACAAGGGACACGGGGTTTATACTGGTTCGGCCCCTTACGGTGAAGGTAAAAGCCTATGATCTAGTTTTGAGTGGGATTGCTTAGGTCTCGATTACCAGGGAGCGAATCCGCTTGACCTAGTTCTTGATCTAATTGTACTTACCCTGAACCGCCGCCGGGTCGTCCCTTTATATACAGAGGTCGACGCCCAGCGGCTCTCAGAGTCTCGGCCGGCTCATAAACAGTGTCCGGCTCGGTCTCTCTCTATTCCTGCCTTACAATACAAGTTATATACATATGGCGGTTTATCTCTACGAGCCTTAAGTCGCCTTTGGGCTTTGGGCCCTTAGCTGAACCGCCATCTTCAATTGTCATTTTGGGCTTCATATCTTGAGTTGCCATAGGTATAACCCGGCCCCTCCTGGGCGGGTTATACCTAATAGTTATATCCCCAACATTAGGCCCCAGCTTGATTTGAACGGGTTCATGTCAATCTTCAACACTTAGGAAAAAGTTTCTGCTCTTCGTTTGTATAGAAGCTTTTATAACCTGCCATGACGTCATCCTCTAGATTTGGGATAACCCGCCATGACATCATCTTCCACTAACACACTCTTTGTCCAACATATCTCAACGGATCCTTATCTTAATGATCATCCCGAGAATCAAGGCGTCCTAGTAGCTGGATAACCATATTTTTGGCCTCCTCGTTTTTTGCACCCACTTAAGAGCCTTTCCTTATAAATAGGCACGACCGATCTTTCCTCATTCTCCCCCTTTCCATCGTCTTCCATCACTCGCACCTTTCTGCCACTCGAGCTCCGCCGCCATCACAGAGTGCACCGGCGTCCTCGTCCAGGCCGTTGCATCAACCTGAGTCGATCCAGAAAACGGAGGCGACCCTCCATAGTAGATCTGTAGCTGTAAGTTCCTGCTTTCCCGCACCTTAGATCTTCATTAGGGTTTCTGCCTGTTCTTCCTGTTCTTCAGTATTTCTTCGTAGTTCCTCCACTGCAGCCTCTTTTGATCCAAAAGTAATATAGAACGCATGCAATATTTGTTTTGCGTACATTTTTGATGCTAGTGAATCCCTTTTTTCTGTAAAGAGGCCTCATTAGAACTCACGAACTCATCTGTACTAGTTTTTTAGGTCTAGAATATTTTCCTTTCCTGAACCGCCGTTGATCCAGAATAATAGCTGCAGCATGTGAAACATGTTTGTGTAACACTTAGGCAAAAACTGTATTTTGTTAGATCCACCTAGCCATGGCGACTCTTATCACCGGCTTAAAATTGCAATGCTCAATTGATAATCTTAACCACTCATGGCGGTTTAGATAAATTGGCTGCTCATGGCACTCATGGTGGCTTAAATAACTTGACATAATTAGCCACATACCATTGGGCCCCTTTATAAGCCGCCATCTTGAATATGCACTGTAATGTTTCTCTCCGGCTTAAATTTGAACCGGAAATTTTACTCTTTGTTAGGCTTCCTTCACAATGCTGCCAAAACAACCCACTTCATGCAATTGGGCCAAGTCCATCGTCACAAATAGTACACTTGAGGACTTCGTGAAGACGGGCTATCTGCCAAAGAAGGAGGTCATGTCATATCGTGCTCCTAACCCCACAGAAGAAAAACCTCAGCCCAAAGAGGGGGAGGTCATCGTCTTCACTGAGCATATGAACCGGGGTTTTTCACCACCCGACTCAAAATTCTTCAGAGACGTCCTGCACTTTTTTGACCTCCGTCCTCAAGACATCGGACCCAACTCCATGTCCAATATTTGCAACTTTCAAGTGTTCAGTGAGGTGTATCTTGGAGAAGAGCCCAGCTTATTACTCTTCAGAGAGTTATTTTATTTGAACCGCCAGAATGAATGTGCCAATAGACCTAGCTTGGAGCTTGGCGGGGTCTCAATCCAACGACGGAGAGACGTCATTTTTCCTCATGCAAATCCAGCAAGTCACCCCAAAGACTGGAACCAGACATGGTTCTATTGCCAAGACACTTCTCCGGCTGATGAGAACCCTTTGTCCGGCTTTCGTGCTCTGCATCTTGACTCCAATCATCCGCTTCCTGATAAGGTGACAGCCGCCGAATGCCAGACGCTCGCCCCCACCATGGCTAAAGTCAAGGCTCTTTTGGGGAATGGGCTAAATGGTATCGACTTGGTCCGAGTTTGGCTTGCCTGGTGGATCATTCCATTGAGCCGCCACTCGGGTTTGATGTGCACCTACATGGGCAAGAAGAATGACCCTCTGAGGCACAGCCCTGACGATTTACCTGACCACGTCATTGATGACATGAAAAAGTCACTCTTGAATGAAAGCCTAGCAGATTGTGGTAAGGTGGGCTTAAGCCCCTTCTGCGAAGCTAACCCGGCTCCAGCGGTAAGCCGCCAACCTAAAAAAATTACCTTCATCCTTTGATGTTTTGTTTGTACTCAAACCTTTGCTGATTTTCGCAGGCTGATGATAAATTCTGGAAAGCTAAGTATGATCATGAGGCTGCGAAGAGAGCCAGGAAGGCAAAGAGAGCCGCCAAGAAAGAGGACATGAAGAAAAGAGGAAAAAAATCTAGCACTTTTGAGTTGTTTCAACTGCAGGACTCTTCTGAGTCAGAGGTAGCCCTTGACTCTCTTGGCTCATTTTTTAATCACCTTATTGATACCGATTATAATCAGGATGACACGGGAACGAGTCATGGGGTTGATGAAGAGGTAACTATTATTTCCTCTGACTCAGAGCCTTTGCCAAGGCAAAAAATCCGAAGAGTAACCCGGAAAGTAAGATTTTCACATCCCTTAGCTTATCAAGATCCTCAATTTCTTTTGAAGCGACAGATTCATGAGAGCTGGAGGCAAACCCGGACCAGCAAAAACGTGGAACTCTCCTCCGGCTTACCAAATACACCAAAGGAGCACTGGAATGAGGTCACCTCCAATTTAAATCCCTTTTATCCTTTGGCAAGTTTCACTCGTCAACCACTCAACTCTTCTGACTCGAATTATCAGGAAACTTCACCTTCCTCCGGTGACTCAATCCAGTCCAACTTGCCGGCTTTCAAGACCGCTCCAGGGTAATGATGAATTACTTATCCTATATTTATTTCAAATCTTTATATTTGTATGGATCTTTTGATCTTATGCAGCGGAAAAGCAAAGCCCAGCAAAAAGGTGAAGAAGAACAAGCCAGCCGAAGAGCTGATCTTCAAAGAGCCGGAACACCAGACGGCCGCGCCTGAGGCCTCTGTTCTTGAGCCGCCACCTGAACCGGCTCATAACACGCCAACACCGACTGCTGACCCACCTGCCGAGCAAACCGCCGATGGCTCTGAAAATCCTGAAGTCTCTAGCCCGGCCAAGACAGACGACCCCCAAAGATGCTGATGTTGAAATTACCAAGACTGGCTATACTGGGCGACCTACTGTGTTGGCAAGTGTTCTGCCAAGGAGGAGCACCTGGAACGTCGTAAGGTCAGATTTGACATTGCTGATTATACTCACATGAGCATTGGGGAAGTCCTTTCTGGCTATCTTAGCCAAGTGCACAGCAGCCGTGACCTCGAAGTTGATATGGTGAAGCAAATGCACCAGAAATTTGAGGTATAAACTCTTCCCTTCATTGAGTTATCCTTACTATGCCAGCCCCCAAGTCTATTGCTTATGATAAATATGGTGTAGACTTAGAACAAACTTATGAGCATTAGTAGTATATTCTGACAAAATTAGGAAAAATCCGGCTTACTCCGTAGTCCCCAAGGGTCAGTTTAATCAGCATGAATGAGCCAGTCCATCATATGCTTATATAGAATAAAATATTTGTAAAACTTTCACAGCAATATGCATTAGCCCCCAAGTGTCGAGTACTCTTGCTTGCAAGGTGCTTGGGACTTACTCTCATGAACCGCCACTTAGGTAAAATTCTTCGGTAGACATTAGCCCCCAAGTGCCAAGTGTTGTTGCTTGCAAAAGGCTTGGGACTTAATATTGTATGCTAATAGTCATGATTTTGACCCGGTATTTCTACAGGCCACCACCACTCAACTTCAATCAGAAGTCTTTGACTTGAAGAACCGCCTGGAAGCACAGGATACTAAAACCCAAAGAGCCAGCTCCAAATTTGAATTCAGTGTATCTAAACCAGAGAAACTGAAAAAAGACTTTGAAGTGGAGAAAAAGGCCTAGGCTGAAGAGAAGATTGATTTGACCAATCGACCTGAGAAAGCAGAGGCGACTCTTGAAGAAGCGACTGTCAAATTATCCGGCTTAAAACGCCATGTATCTCAGATGGTCTCAACAATCTTTGGTAAGTCGCCCTGCAAGTGCCAAATATTTGAAGATTTCTAGTGATCATATAAATTGTTTATTAACTCACCTAACATTGCTATGCAGGCCCAGAAGCTCAAATCTCAATCAAGACATGCTGATAAAGCTGAAGGCGGTTTACACGTTGGTGGAGCAACTCTACACCGGATCTCAGCGTGCCTTAGCCACAGTGGCCCTATCAAATGAAGTTCCCACACTCCTGGTGGATGTGCTAAGGAAGCTTTCTGTGCTGCCTCAGTGGTTCAATGAATTAAGGCAGTCGTCTGCAAGAGCCGGAGCCGTGGCTGCCTTAAGCTAGGACAAAGCTTGGCTACCGGAACTAGACCCGGCTGACATCGCCATTGGGTATCCAAGCCTTAAGGAGGATGGCACTCCATTTGAACAGGAGGACTTCACTGCTTGTGTGAAAGAAATATGCCCTGTGGCCACCCTGATTGCTGATGAGGCGGATCTCACCAGGTACCAGCCAGGTTATGATGCGGAGAACAGGAGTATACCAATGCCGCATTATAAAGTGACCAGCCTGATTCCACCAATCCGTAAGCATACCTTCGCCCCTGAAGTTGACGCGGCCAGACTAATTGATGATGAAGCTGAATTTGAAGCTTTGAATGGCATTGAATGGTCATCATCAACCTTCCAGGACAGGGAACATGACGGAGGAGCGGAAAGGGTTGATCCGGAAGCTTCAGGCCAACAAGAAAATTGATCCGTTGGGCGGCTCATCTTTTTAACCCGCTGAAAAAACAATTTAATCATTTGTACTCGGGGAGTCATGTAACAGGGTAGAAATGACTTTGCTTTGCCGTGCCATCGTGCACATTTTGGTGCTCAACATTGTTAAGCCGCCATCTTATATTCACCTCTGTTTATACTTATCATTTGTTTTCCTTATGCTTAAGAAAGTCTTTGAACTGTCCTGCACACAGAAATAGATCACAAGAGCCCTTGGCGGCTTACAACAGAGTGGGTCATAATATCTTACATATAACCCCTTATATAAAAAGAATCACAGATAAGCCTATTATGAATTATAGCTTTGAAACACAACTATAATATCATACCTATGATGTTGAACTTGTACTGCCGGTTTATGTGACCTGAACAGTAAGGGTGATAACCCAATCCTTAGAAGCCAACACTTCCAAATGTATGATGATTGTCATACGCTGGCGACTTATCGTCCTAAAACCAAGCCGATTTAAATTTAAACCACACTTATACTTAGATCTGAACAAAAAAGGTCTCAAGACAAAACAAAGGTTGCTTTTAAACAAAACTTGAGCCAAATAGAAAGAAAAAAATTGAGGCTTCTGATTCGAATACGATCAGTAAACTGTTCCAAAGGGGTTAAGCTAGGATTCAAATACGATCATGTATCCCCAAGTGGCTTTGGCGTTGCGCCGATCAAGAGGGTACTGATAGCTATGTTCTCTTTGGTTAAAATACGACCTATGTTTGAACAGGAAGCCCCCAAATGACCTTGAGAGTTTTTTTAACGATTCTGATTCGAATACGATCAAAGTCGGACCCAAAAAGGGTTAAGCTATGATTCGAATACGATCAAGAAGCCCCCTAGTGAGTTTGGCATTGTGCCGATCAAGAGGGTACTGACAGCTATGTTCTCTTTGGTTCGAATATGACCTATGTTTGAATAAGAATCCCCCTAGTGATCATAAGATTTAATGGCTAGCTTTGAATACGACCATGAGCCGGACCAAGAGGGTTAAACTAGATTCGAATACGATCAGCCCCCAATTGGTCGTTTGAAATGATGTTGATGAAGACATATGATCATTGAGGATGAAAAGGACAGAGGTCCTGCTTTATTACTTATCATAATATATACATCATCAAAATATGTACATCATGAGAGCCGGTAGCTCAAGTGTAGTAAGGCCGAAGATGAGCAATGAGCCACGGCCGGCGGGTCTCTTCCTCCGACTTACGTGAGTCTTTGTGCTCTCGAACATCGATAAGATAGTATGACCCGTTGTTCAAGTTCTTGCTGACCACAAAGGGCCCTTCCCAAGGTGGGGATAACTTGTGTGCATCAGTTTGATCCTGGATGAGGCGGAGCACCAAATCACCTTCTTGAAAGGTTCTGGACTTAACCTGGCGGCTGTGATAATGGCGCATGTTCTATTGGTAAATCACTGAGCGGGCTGCTGCCAAGTCACGCTTTTCATCTAACAGGTCAAGTGCATCTTGATGGGCTTGTTCGTTATCAGCTTCAACGTAAGCCGCCACACGGGGCGAGTCATGACGGATGTCACTAGGTAGAACCGCCTCCGCTCCGTAAACCATGAAGAAAGGCGTGTAACCCGTAGACCTGTTAGGAGTAGTATTGATGCTCCATATCACAGAAGGTAACTCCTCCACCCAACAATCCGGCGTCTGTTGCAAAGGAACCATAAGCCGGGGTTTGATGCCCTTCAGGATTTCCTGATTGGCTCGTTCGGCTTGACCATTGGATTGAGGGTGAGCTACTGATGAAACATCAAGTCGGATATGCTCACGCTGATAGAACTCCTCCATGGCACTCTTGGACAGATTAGTACCATTGTCAGTTATAATGTTGTGTGGAAAGCCAAAGCGAAAGATCACCTTTTTCATGAATTGAACCACCGTGGCTGCATCACACTTACTAACTGGCTCTGCCTCAACCCACTTTGTGAATTTGTCAACCGCCACCAAGAGGTGGGTCTTTTTACCTTTGGACCTTTTGAAAGGCCCAACCATGTCAAGTCCCCAGACTGCAAACGACCAAGTAATTGGAATCATCCTCAATTCTTGAGCCGGCACGTGAGCCCATCATGAGAATTTCTGACAACCGTCACATTTACTGACCAGATCCTCCGCATCAGCATGAGCCGTCAGCCAATAAAACCCATGACAAAAAGCCTTGGCCACAAGGGACTTTGAACCGGCATGATGTCAGTCGGTGTCAAAACCGGCGGGTCTCAGGTAGGGGGTCCCGAACTGTGCGTCTAGGCGGATGGTAACAGGAGACAAGGGACACGATGTTTTTACCCAGGTTCGGGCCCTCTTGATGGAGGTAAAACCCTACTCCTGCTTGATTAATATTGATGATATGGGTAGTACAAGAGTAGATCTACCACGAGATCAGAGAGGCCAAACCCTAGAAGCTAGCCTATGGTATGATTGTTGTTCGTCCTACGGACTAAAACCCTTCGGTTTATATAGGCACCGAAGAGGGTTAGGGTTACACAGAGTCGGTTACGATGGTAGGAGATCTACATATCCGTATCATCAAGCTTGCCTTCCACGCCAAAGAAAGTCCCATCCGGACACGGGACGAAGTCTTCAATCTTGTATCTTCATAGTCCAGGAGTCCGGCCAAAGATGATAGTTCGGCTATCCGGACACCCCCTAATCCAGGACTCCCTCAGTAGCCCCCGAACCAGGCTTCAATGGCGATGAGTCCGGCGCGTAGATTGTCTTCGGCATTGCAAGGCGGGTTCTTCTCCAAATCCTGTGTACCTGTTTGAATAGCATCCGGCTTCTTGTAAATATTGCGCTCCTCGGCTTCCACGCCCAATAATGGCCATCTTCCACGTGTCGAATGAATGCGAAAAGCCAGGGTGTTTTTACATTATACCCCCCTAGCCGCGCAAATGAGCTGCCTATAAAAGAGACGAGGATCTAGATCCGAATCACACCATCCTCCCTTCGCGAGCATTCATCAGAGCGCATCTGACAGAAATCCATTCCATCATGGACAGTCGACGCGGCTCCTCCTCTCGCCCTTCTAGCCCCCAGCCTGGAGATTGGGAGAGATGCGCCGTCCCACACAGCAAGTTAGTGATGCTCCAAACCAAGGGGTTTCTTCCCCCGGCCTTCATGGTTCCGGTTCGAGCCGTACTCACCACCTACATGGGCGGAAAGCAAGTGGAGACTGTCCCTAGCCCCTCCAAAGGAGATCGGGTGTGCCTTATCTCTTATTTGATAAGAGGGCTCGGATTTCCAATTCATCCGTTTCTCCGGGGGCTCCTGGAGTTCTACGGCCTCCAGTTGCACAACCTTACGCCCGCCTCGGTTCTGCATATTGCGGGCTTCGTGGCCCTTTGCGAGCTATTTTTGGGCATCGAGGCTCATTTTGCACTGTGGAAGAAGCTGTTCTGCCTTGTGCCCCGTTCTCAAGAGGGGTCAATATATCAAGTGGGCAGAGCAGAACTATGGCGCATCGCCGGGACCGGATATCTATCCGGAACCCCGAAGAAGGCGTCCGAAGACCGGCCTTCGGAGTGGTTTTACATAGAAGATGTCCCCCTGCCGGAACCTATTCGGATCGGCCTCACTGAGTTCAATAACGCTCCTTTGAAGAAACGCCTAAGCTGGCGTCCAGGGAGCCCTCAGAAGGAAAATGATAGGGACGTCCTTTACCTGATGAGCCGAATAAGGTTGTTGGCTCATTCCGGACTAACCATGATCGGGGTCATGGCCACATGCATTATGCGGGGGGTGCAGCCGCTCCAGTATTGAGGCCACCCCATGTGGGATTTCAACGAGGAGGATGATGCCGCCCACTGCGGTCGTAAGGGGCCGGGATCGGTGGCCGATCTAGTGAAGATCTCGTCCGGGTTGTACAAGGGAGAAGAGGAGGAATTTCTCCGCGTCAATCCACAGAACGGATTTTCTATGTACAATCCTCTGAGCTGGGTAAGCAAACATTTCTTTTTGCCTATCCGATCCGTATTCCCATAGTCAAGTATCTCATTTTGTGATTTCGGCGCAGGAACTGCGCCAGGCCGTAAGGGACATAAACAGCCCGCCTCCACAACCCGAGGATCCGGAACGGTTCCTCGATCCGACCTCCCAAGAGGATCCAGACATATCAGTGGAGCTGATTGATGGGGTATTTCACCAACTGAGCATCGATAATGCCTTGGTCGCCATTACGGCTGATTACCCCGGAATACTTCCAGTCTCACAGGTAATTGAGACTAAAGTCCCAATACTTTGAAAATGACCCATCCGTGCTTATTTTTTATCACTGTATACCGATGGCGTTTCGCAGGGGGCGCCCTTGAGGCGAAAGGCCGATCTCGCGGCGGCTAGCCAACAAGGGGCAGCACGACCCAGCAGGCTAAAAATAAGTGCAGTCCGGATCGAAACTGCGGCGCAACGGTATGCCGTGCCACCTTACTCCCAGGCTTTATTCCTGGGAGACATACTAACGCTCGTGCTTTTTTAGGAAGAAGAGCGCTCGCCGGACTGTATCCGGAGAGGTTGCCAATCAGTCCTCCGCTCGCCAGGCTCCCACGCCAGGTCTAGAAGCGGAGACGAACACGAGGCATGCGTCAGATGCTCCTCCGACAGAGGATGCCTATAGGTTATCTGCCACCAACTCCGAGGTGGAGAGTGCCATGAATCACAGGCGTCGCCGGACAGTCCTTCACGACGCATGTTTCTCCCCAGAGGCATTGGATGCCTTTAATTTGTGAGATGCACACCTCCGTGCTGCTCAAAACGGTCTAGCCAGAGCCACAGAGCAGTATGTAAAAGACATACGGGTGAGAAAATTTGACAGTTATATATGCCAGAAGCCCCCGAGACTTGAAATAGTTAGAATAACTGATTTAAGGATCATTTATTATGCATGATCTTACAGAAAAGAATACCCAAGTGTCCTAGGAGCTGGAGGAGTGCAAAGCCCAACTTGAGGCTGCACTAGCCACATCAGGGGAAGGCAAAGAGACCCCCTCTGGTAATATACGCTTCAAAAGATAAATAACTTGTGAAGTGCGGCGTGTGTAGAAGTCTGACAATAATATTGCAGATGGTGCCGAAATAGATCCGGACAAGCAACAGCTCATGCGCCGGTTAAAAGCCGGCGAGAATGTGCTTACAAGGGTGAGGCAAGAGAAAAATAATCTCCAAGATGCCAACACGCGGCTGGGTGAGGAACTAAAGGATGTTTGTGCCCAGTTGTCTGACTCCGTGAAGGAGAATCAGCGGCTTCGAGGCGGCATTTTTAGTAAGTGCTTGAGTGAACTTTGAAAAGAGTTTGGCGAGGAAGTCCACTAATAGAGGTTTGTCTGTAGGTATGCTCACAGGCCGTCCTGCAGAGGAGATGCCCGGTTCTACGGGTGACCTTTTTCCCGAGCTCTTGCAACTGCACGAACGAGTTTGGCAGGTGATGAAAGACGTCACCCAGGCCTTATGGCCATCTATCTCCCTGCCCGAAGGCCTTGGAGAGCTTGCAGAGAGGCTTCAGGGAGCGCGGCGGCGCTTCCGATTATGGAAGATATCGGCCTGCTGTCAAGGTGCTAGGGAGGCCTGGGCCATGGTGAAGACGCGGTATACGAAGGCTGACCCAAACCACATGGCCAAGGTCGGACCTGTGGGGCCCGATGGGAAGGAGATCCCTGTGAGCTTAGTGTACGGCCAAGTAGAATTGGCCGCAAAGTATTCCCAGCAGGACTGTAAACTAGACAGCCTATTAGATGGCATCGAAGAGGAATACGATCAGTCAAATTGACTATGTAATTTAAGATGACATGAAAAATGCCTTCTAGCCGGATTGTAGATTGTTTGTCATAGCGGACCTTTTCGCTTCAATCTCAGGACCCAATAGTCCGGAGTGTGTCCGAATGCCCTCGCGGTTATATAAGAACTGGGGCACGCGTGGATACCAGGCGTAGGAGTCATTAGTGCTTTATCAGACAAGTGCCCAACTAGTTATGTTATATTACATGGTTAGTAAGAAACATCTTCCAGGGAGAATAGTTCCGTTAGGGGTTCCTTTCCCTGGGAGGCATGCCCTAAAGTGCATGTCCGGACTGCGAAAAAAGCAGAAAAACATCTAGGGGCCGAAAAATAAGTATTAAATCGTCTTTTTGTTCACCGACCGAATATTCCCTTAAGAACGCTAGCTTTCGGCTTCACCCAGTCTGAGGTACACATCCGACTGACCCGGCAGTAACAATCACAGAGGTGCTCCCTTTACCACCTAGCCAAACAATCGGGAACGTAGGTGTAAGCACAGGAGCCAGGCAACCCAGCTTGGCCAAAACTTAAGTCATACCGATGCATATAATGGTGAATAAAAGGTACATGCAGAAGTATAACACATGTATTGGGTATGGAGCCCGTATAAATAAGCTTCTGTCAAAGAAGCCCCCAGGTATAATGAGCGCGAATGGCGCTTCAAGTGTGTGCGAACAATGCGCGAACAAGCTTTCAAAGGCTGTAAATAAAAGGGAGGGAGAAGGAGAGAAACAGAAGACAGCTAATATGTAAAATATAGATGGAGGAAGGAGACGAACTCAGAATCCGGCGCTAGGCGTAGAATCTTCGGAGACGGGCTGCGTTCCATGGGTTCGGCTCGAGTCGGTTATCCGATGCATCTCGCAGATGGTACGGTCCTCCGGTCAGGACTTGGTCGATGATGAAGGGACCTTCCCATTTGGGCTTTAGTTTTTCCTTTTTCTTGTCCGGCAAGCGTAGAACTAACTCGCCAATGTTGTATGTTTTGGCCCATACTTCTCTGCTTTGATATCTTCGAGCTTGCTGTTGATAGAATGCGGAATGGGCTTTTGCCATGTCACGCTCCTCCTCCAATGCGTCCAAACTATCCTGCCGATCGAGCTTGGCTTCTCTTTCTTCATACATGCGCACGCGAGGTGAGTCATGAATTATATCGCAGGGCAGAACCGCCTCTGCGCCGTATACCATAAAGAATGGTGTAAATCCGGTGGTGCGATTCGGGGTGCTCCGCAGCCCCCAGAGTACGGAGTCGAGCTCCTCTACCCAGTGCGTGTTAGATTCCTTGAGGGACCGCACCAATTTGGGTTTGATGCCGCTCATGATTAGACCATTTTCTCGCTCGACTTGACCGTTAGTTTGAGGGTGATAGACTGAAGCATAGTCGAGCTTGATGCCCATGTTTTTGCACCAGAGTTTAACCTCGTCGGCCGTAAAGTTCGTGCCGTTATCAGTGATGATGCTATGGGGGACGCCGTAACGGTGTACGACCCCTGATATGAAGTCTATCACCGGTCCGGATTTGGCCGTCTTAGCAGGTTTGGCCTCTATCCATTTGGTGAATTTATCCACCATGACCAGTAGGTATTTTTGCTTGTGGGTTCCTCCTTTAAGGGGTCCAACCATGTCAAGCCCCCAGACCACGAAGGGCCAGGTGATGGGTATAGTTTTGAGGGCGGTGGGTGGCATGTGGCTTTGATTAGCAAAGAGCTGGCAACCGACGCATCATTGGACTAAGTCCTGAGCATCTGCCCGGGCCGTCGGCCAATAAAATCCTGTACGGAAGGCCTTGCCTACAAGGGCCTGGGCTGCGGCGTGGTGCCCGCCGAGTCCGGCATGAATTTCAGCCAGAAGGTTCTGCCCTTCTTCTTCGGAGGTACACCTTTGAAGGACTCCGGTTGTGCTTTTCTTGTAAAGCTCTCCCTCATGGACCTTATAGGCTTTAGATCGCCGCACTATGCAGCGGGCCTTGTTTTGCTCCTGGGGAGTTCCTACCTGGTTAGGTAGGCTAGGAATGGTTCTGTCCACGGGGCAATGACTGCCATTATTACGTGGGCTGAAGATGTTACTTCGTTGGCAGAACCACCAATTGTGTCAGAATGTTCGGCGTCGGGCAGTGCAGTTGGGTCCGGGTTGTTATTTCCGGATTCTCCCTTCCATAGTACGGATGGCTTGAACAGCCTCTCTAGGAAGATGTTGGGACGGCATCGCGCTTTGCACCAATGCGCGCCAATATATCTGTTGCCTGGTTGTTATCCCGGTCTATATGGTGAAATTCGAGCCCTTCAAACCGAGCTGACATTTTTAGGACGGCGTTGCGATAAGCTGCCATTTTTGGATCCTTGGCATCGAAGTCTCCATTTATTTGGGATATCGCAAGGTTCGAATCCCCGCGCACCTCTAGGCGTTGAATGCCCATGGAGACTGCCATCCGAAGGCCGTGTAGAAGGGCCTCGTATTCGGCTGCGTTGTTGGAGTCCGTATATATTATCTGGAGTACGTATTGAACCGTATCTCCGGTTGGGGACGTCAAAACGACGCCAGCCCCCAGACCGGCCAACATTTTGGAGCTGTCGAAGTGCATTATCCAGTTGGAATATGCGTCGTACTCTTTAGGGTGTTCGGCTTCAGTCCATTCGGCGACGAAGTCGGCCAGAACTTGCGACTTAATAGCTCGCCATGGCTTATAGGTTATGTCGAACGGGAGGAGCTCAATGGCCCATTTGGCAATCCGGCCCGTCGCGTCGCGGTTGTTTATAATGTCGTTAAGAGGTACTTCGGAGGCTACTGTTATCGAACACTCTTGAAAGTAGTGTCGCAGCTTCCGGGATGCCATGAACACCGTGTATGCTATCTTTTGATAATGCGGGTACCGTGACTTGCATGGAGTTAGGACAGTGGACACGTAGTAAACTGGTGTTTGAAGGGGGAACCTATGTCCGTCCATTTCTCGTTCGACAACAAGCACTGCGCTCACAACTTGATGAGTTGTCGTGATATATAATAACATTGGTTCGCCCATGTTGGGCACGGCCAGGACCGGGTGTGTTGCCAATATGACTTTTATTTCTTCGAGTCCGGCCGTGGCGGCATCCGTCCACTCAAAGTGTTCGGTGCGTCAGAGGAGGCGATAAAGAGGTAACGCCTTTTCTCCTAAATGGGAGATAAAGCGGCTTAGAGCCGCCACGCATCCTGTCAATTTTTGTATTTGTTTGAGGTCCTTTGGGATGTCCAATTGTGACAGAGCTCGGATCTTGGCTGGGTTTGGTTCAATTCCTCTACCGGATACAATGAAGCCCAAGAGCTTTCCGGCTGGTATGCCGAAAATGCATTTTTCCGGGTTAAGCTTAATGTCATATGTTTGGAGATTATCGAACGTGAGCCTCAAATCGTCTACTAGAGTTTCGACGTGCTTGGTTTTGACGACCACATCGTCTATGTATGCCTCCACTGTTTTGCCAATCTGGTTTGCCACACATGTCTGAATCATGCACTGATATCTTGCGCCGGCATTTTTGAGCCCAAAGGGCATTGTGTTGAAGCAGAATGGGTCGTATGGGGTGATGAATGTCGTTGCGGCCTGGTCGGGCTGTGCCATCTTAATTTGGTGGTAGCCGGAGTATGCGTCGAGGAAACACAATGAATCGTGTCCTGCGGTAGCGTCGATAATTTGATCGATGCGGGGGAGTGGGAAGGGATCCTTTGGGGAAGCCTTGTTGAGGTCCTTGAAATCGACGCATAGGCGCCAGGATTTGTCCTTCTTTGGAACCATCACCAGGTTTGCTAGCCAGTCCGGATGTTTTATATCTCTGATGAATCCGGCCTCCAATAATTTGGCTAGCTCCTCTCCCATGGCCTGTCTCTTGGGTTCGGAGAAATGCCGAAGAGCCTGTTTGACTGGCTTGAATCCTTTTAGGATGTTTAGGCTGTGCTCGGCCAACCGGCGTGGGATTCCTAGCATGTCTGAAGGGTGCCAGGCAAAAATGTCCCAATTTTCGCGTAGGAATTCTCGTAGTGCGGCATCTACATCAGGGTTTAATTGTGCCCCGATGGAGGCCGTTTTTGTAGGGTCCGTTGGATGGACTTGGAATTTGACTATTTCGTCCGCTGGTTTAAAGGAGGTGGACTTGGATCTCTTATCGAGTATCACATCGTCCCTATTCACCGTGGAGCGTAGCGCAGTGAGTTCTTCGGCCGCTAGGGCTTCGGATAGTGCCTCAAGGGCCAGTGCGGCTGTCTTATTTTCGGCGCGGAGTGCTATGTCCGGGTCACTAGCAAGAGTGATGATTCCATTGGGCCCGGGCATTTTGAGCTTCATGTACCCATAATGGAGTATAGCTTGAAAAATTGTGAATGCCTCTCGCCCTAATAGAGCGTGATATCCGCTGCTGAACAGGGCCACTTGAAACGTGACCTCCTCGGGCCTGTAATTATCCGGCGTGCCGAATACCACATCCAGTGTGATTTTTCCTGTACAGCATGCTTCTCGACTGGGGTTTATTCCTCTAAAGGTTGTGTTGCTTCGCTCAATGCGGCTCCAGTCTATTTCCATTTTTCGGAGGGTTTCCTCGTAAATGAGGTTCAATCCGCTGCCACCGTCCATGAGTACCTTTGTGAGGCGAAAGCCATCCACTATTGGACTGAGGACCAGTGCGGCTGGTGCTCGTGCTGTTTGGAATTTAGGTTCGTCACTGGCATTAAAGGTAATAGCCGTGTCACTCCATGGGTTTATTGTTGCTACTTGGTAGACTTCGGCAAGGCTGCGGAGTATTCGTTTCCGCATATTATTTGATGTGAACGTCTCGAAGACTGTTAATACCGTACTGCTATCCTTGGGCTGATGCTTTGGAGCTAGAAGCTCTTCGCCACTTTTGGCCACCTGCCGTAGTATCCAACATGCTCTAAGGCTATGAGTTGGAGTGGCGCCCTCTGTACTATGAATTTTGCAGGGTCCATTGAGCCATCCCTCCAGTACGGTTCCATTCCCTATAGAGGGTTTTTGCTTTTTGTTATTTAACCCAGGTGCCTAGCGATGATGCACCCTTTTATTTCGGACTGGGGTTGTATTCAGGGCCGGATTGTCCCAAAAATTGATTTCGGTTTTCCAGGCGCTTTCCATCTTGGAGTACTTTCGTACTATGGACGCCAAGTCAGCGAAGCGTGTAATTTCACGACGACTTATGGCGTTGAGGATTCCCTTGTCCGTGCAATTATTGCGGAAGAATGTAATCGCGTCCTCCTCTCGGCAGTCCTTTATCCTGTTCATAACCAGGAGGAATCTGGCCTAGTAATGGTGTACTGTTTCTGCGGGCTCTTGCTGGATTTGGGATAGATCGCTTGTGTTTTGGTGGGCGGGTGTATTTAAATCCGGAACCCCATCCAATCTCAGGCTCAGGGGCCAAGAAGTTTCCGAACTCGGAAGCTTGGGTTCTTGGATGTTGCCCAATGCATCTAGCCTGCTGCCTGACTTTAGGTACAGGGCTTGAGTTACGTCCTCCCCTCCGCGGGAATCCGGCATGGAGGGATCGGGAATCCGGACATAGCTAGTCCTTATAATCGAGGAAGGGTCGCCATATTGCTCCTCAACCACGGCAACGTGGTGGGTAACCTGGGGAGAATTGATCTCTCTCAGATCGGTTTTAGGCCCAATCTAATCGTAGTCTGTAGCGACTCCTAGGGCGGCGATGCGATCCAAGAGCTCGTTTACGGAAGAGAGCTCCATCGGATCTAACTGCTCGGCGAGTTCCGAGCTAACGTGAAGATTGCTTTCCATGACCCGAGAAGTCATCGTCGGCGCGGTGGCCAGACAGGCGGTCATAAGAAAAACGCCTAGCCGGAGAGTTTGGCTGATAGCCAAAGCTCCTTTAGCAATAGTGCCGTCTTTAAATATGGGATGAGGCATCCTTCCTGATAGCGACGGCATAGAGGAACTCTCAATGAAAGCACCAATGTCGGTGTCAAAACCGGCGGATCTCGGGTAGGGGGTCCCGAACTGTGCGTCTAGGCGCATGGTAACAGGAGACAAGGGACACGATGTTTTTACCCAGGTTCGGGCCCTCTCGATGGAGGTAAAACCCTACTCCTGCTTGATTAATATTGATGATATGGGTAGATCTACCACGAGATCAGAGAGGCTAAACCCTAGAAGCTAGCCTATGGTATGATTGTTGTTCGTTCTACGGACTAAAACCCTCCGGTTTATATAGGCACCGAAGAGGGTTAGGGTTACACAAAGTCAGTTATGATGGTAGGAGATGTACATATCCGTATCGTCAAGCTTGCCTTCCACACCAAGGAAAGTCCCATCCGGACACGGGACGAAGTCTTCAATCTTGTATCTTCATAGTCCAGGAGTCCGGCCAAAGATGATAGTTCGGCTATCCGGACACCCCCTAATCCAGGACTCCCTCAATGGCCACAATCTCCTTCATTAATCTCACGAAGAATTTCTTGACCTTACTCAGGAGAGATACAACGCTGAAACGCCCCAGTGACACTGCGGTGATGCAACTTGCCATTGGCAATTGTCATTGACTTAGACCGCCAGGTTATCTGCCTGGCCAAGGTTTCATCCTCAGGCAACTCGCCCCGGGTCATGTAAGACAAATATGGCACTGTCCAATCTGGGATGATGTGAAGAGCCGCCACCAATTGCGCTTTCGGGTCAGGAACGGCCAAGTCTTCCTCTATAGGCAACTTGACAGAAGGGTTATGTAGAATATCCAAGAAGGTATTAGGTGGCACCGGCTTACGCTGAGACCCTAGCTAGCTTAAAGCATCGGCCGCCTCATTCTTTCTACGATCAATGTGCTCCACTTGGTAACCCTTGAAGTGTGAAGCAATGGCATCAACCTCACCGTGATAAGCCGCCATGAGAGGATCTTTGGAATCCCACATGCCTGATACTTGTTGAGCCACCAAATCTGAGTCGCCAAACCACCTTACCCGGCTTAAGCTCATCTCCTTAGCCATCCAAAGACCATGGAGCAAGGCCTCATACTCATCTGCATTATTAGTACAAGGAAACATCAACCTTAGCACATAACAAAATTTGTCACCTCGAGGGGAAGCTAAAACAACTCCAGCCCCGAGCCCTCCAATTGCCTGGACCCATCAAAGTGAATAGTCCAATACGTGTTGTCCGGCTTCTCTTCAGGCATCTGCAGCTCTATCCAATCGTTGATAAAGTCCACTAGTGCTTGGGACTTGATAGCAGTGTGTGGCACATACTTTAAACCAAGAGGCCCAAGTTCAATGGCCCACTTGGCGACTCGTCCTGTGGCTTCTCTGTTTTGAATGATATCTCCCAAAGGAGTAGAATTGACCACAGTGATAGGATGACCTAGGAAATATTGCTTAAGCTTCCGGCTTGCCATGGTCACCCCATAAACGAGCTTCTGCCAATGTGGATACCTTTGCTTGGACTCAATAAGCACCTCACTGATGTAGTAAACCGGCCGTTGAACCGGATGTTCCTTGGCCACCTCCTTGCGCTCCACCACAATGGCTACACTGACGGCACGTGTGTTAGCAGCCACATATAACAATAATGGCTCCTTATTAATGGGAGCAGCAAGGACTGGCGGCTCAGCTAGTTGTCTCTTCAAATCTTCAAAGGCAGTGTTAGCAGCATCACTCCAGACGAAGTTGTCTATCTTTATCATCATCTGAAACAGCGGTATGGCCTTCTCACCTAACCGGCTTATGAACCGACTTAAAGCGGCAATACGACCCACCAAACGCTGAACATCATTGATACACGCCAGCTTAGCCAAAGAGGTGATTGCCTTGATCTTCTCTAGGTTAGCCTCAATGCCTCTGTTAGAAACCAGAAAACCCAAAAAGCTTGCCTGTTGGCACACCAAAAATGCACTTGGCCGGGTTAAGCATCATCTTGTAGACCCGGAGATTATCAAAGGTTTCCTTTAGATCATCTACAAAGGTCTCCTTCTCTATGGACTTTACCATAACATCGTCCACATAAGCATGAACATTGCGCCCAATCTGATTGTGAAGACAGTTCTGCACACATCGCTGATAAGTCGCCTGGGCACTCTTAAGCCCAAAAGGCATAAACACATAGCAGAGGGCTCCAAACGGAGTAATAAAAGCTGTCTTCTCCTGGTCCTTAACTGCCATCTTGATCTGATGATAACCAGAATAAGCATCCAAAAAGCTCAAACGCTCACAACTTGCCGTAGCATCAATGATTTGATCAATACGAGGGAGATCGAAGGGATCAGTAGGACAAGCCTTGTTTAAGTCCGTGTAATCCACACACATACGCCAGGTGCCATTCTTCTTAAGCACAAGCACCGGTTAGCCAACCACTCTGGATGAAAACTTCAACAATGAACCCGGCCGCCAAGAGCCGGGCTACTTCCTCACCAATGGCCTTACGCCTCTCCTCATTGAACCGCCGAAGAAACTGCTTGACCGGTTTGAATTTTGGATCAATATTGAGAGTGTGCTCAGCGAGTTCTCTCGGTACACCCGGCATGTCAGAAGGCTTCCATGCAAAGATGTCCCGATTCAGATGAACTCGATGAGCGCACTTTCCTATTTGGGATCCAGATTAGCGCTGATACTAAACTGCTTAGATGAGTCACCTGGAACAAAATCAACAAGCTTGGTATCATCGGCCGACTTAAACTTCATCACCGGCTCATGTTCTATCGTTGGCTTCTTCAAAGACGTCATGTCCACCAGGTCAACGTTGTCCTTGTAAAAGTTCAACTCCTTTGTTGCACAAACAGATTCAGCGTAAGCAGCATCACCTTCCTCACATTCCAAGGCTATCTTCTGACTCCCATGCACTGTGATGGTGCCCTTATGACCCAGCATCTTGAGCTGCGGATAAACATAACACGACCATGCCATGAACTTGGCATAAGCCGGCCATCCAAACAGGGTGTGATATGGGCTCTTGATTTTAACCACCTCAAAAGTTAACTTCTCAGCCCTAGAATCATGCTCATCACCAAAGGCCACTTCCAGTTCAATCTTGCCCACTGGGTACACCGACTTACCAGGCACCACTCCATGGAAAACAGTGTTAGATGTCTTAAGATTTTTATCAGTCAACCCCATGCGACGGAAAGTCTCATAATAGAGGATATTGATGTTGATGCCTCCATCCATGAGTACCTTAGTGAATTTATATCCACCAACCTGAGGTGCCAGCACCATGGCCAAGTGACCCAGATTGTCAACCCGGGGAGGGTGATCTTCCCTACTCCATAGGATAGGCTGCCCAGACCATCTCAAATAATGAGGAACTGCCGGCTCAATAGCGTTCACAGCCCTATTATGAAGCTTCTGGTCCCGTTTGCACAAACTGGTGGTAAACACATGGTACTGTCCACTATTCAGCTGCTTTGGATTACTCTGATATCCAGATTGCTTCTGCTGACCTCCCTGGCCAGATTGTTGATTATAACCACCTTGATTACCTTGAGAGCCTTGAAAATTGGAATTTGAACCGCCGCCCGGGCCATGAAAAACGCCGCCACCTGAGCCGCCGCCCGACCCATGATTGATGTCAAACTTTTTAGAGTTCTTGAAAGCCTTCATGATCATACGGTCCTTCCACAGGTGAGTGGCCGGTTTCTGCTGAGTACCGTGCCTTGGACAGGGCTCATGTAGCAACTGCTCAAGAGTGGGACTTGACCCGCCGGACCGAGGAGGTGGTCTCCCCTTACGTCGTTGGTTGTTGCCTTGCGCATTGGTGTTAGCCACAAACTCCGAGCTACCATCAGCCTTACGTTTATTATTGCCTCCTTGATTTGTTGGGTTATGCCGAGGACCCTTGGCATTGTTGTTCTTCTTTTCCTTCCCTGTCTTATCATCATCGGACTCGGGATCCCTGGTACTATCAGAGTCGGTGTATTTGACTAGAGCCACCATCAGCTAGCCCATGTCATTAAAATCATGTTTGAGCGACCCCAGGTTCATTTCCAGAGGTATAAAACGGCAATTTTTCTCCAACATTAAGACTGCAGAGCCGGCATCCATCTTATCAGACGAATGTATTTTTGGCTTGACCCAGCGTACCCAATGGGTCGTGGACTCACCCTCCTCTTGCTTGCAATTAGTCAAGTCCACAATTGACATGGGCTGCTTGCATGTATCCTTGAAGTTCTGAATAAACCGGGCCTTTAAATCTGCCCATTAACCGATGGAATTAGGTGGCAGCCCCCTCAACCAAGTGCGGGTCGTTCCATCCAACATCATGGTAAAGTACTTGGCCATTGCAGCGTCACTGACTTCCAGTAGCTCCATGGCCATCTCATAGCTCTCAATCCATGCCCCAGGCTGTAAGTAGGCCGTGTAATTAGGCACCTTTCGAGGCCCCTTGAAATCCTTGGGCAAACGCTCATTACGCAGAGCCGACACCAGATAAGGGACACCTCCAGTCCTAGTGATCACACCTGCCTCAATAGAAGTCGTCGGATAAACCGGAAAGACTGGTAAGCCGCACACTGAGCCGCCTGCTTAGCTGCCTGCTAAGCCGCCCGCTCAGCCTCTTGGTGTATCCTGTCGTGACCAACCAAGTTAGGAGCTCCATCGCGCGTCGGGTCATGCCTGCCCGGCTGGTCACGGCGCCGAGCGTTGCTTGAAACGACCGCCGAATCCATGTGCCTGCTATAACTCGGGCTCCGGCGTGGGCGAGGGGTTGAATGAATCCTGTCTCGGCTGTAAGAGTACGCCTCCTGCTGCACCAAAGCCATCTGAAGAAGCTCTCTGACCCTTCATGTTTCAACCGCCGTCGGAGAGTCGCCATCCACTGGGAGAGCCGCCAATCGTGTCGTCGCGGCGATCATGTTCTCCAAAGGGTTAGAGTAATGACCCGATGGTGTTGGCACATAATGAGGCGGAGTAGTATTCAGACGAGGAGGTTCCATCACCCGCGGCTGAACCAGCGTTCCAGCCCCGGGCGTTACAACCCGGTTTACCTCCGATGGGTTACTGGGCCCTGCACCGGGTGTACGGAAGAGGTTTCGGGGATCATAAACTGGAGGCAAACGGGATTGAGTCTTATGGTACCTTCTCCTCATGACCTCATTTGACACACTCTGGTCCATCGTGAGCTGGAAAGCCTGCGACTGAATCTGCTGAGCTTGAGCATCTAGAGCCGCCCGCTCTGCGGTCATCCAGACGTCTTCCACCGCCAGGTCTTCCTTAGCCTGCACTATATCCTGCTTTAACTGTGCCACTTCCGCATTGTGTTGAGCTTGATCCGCCGGGTTGACCACGACGGTTAATAGAGCTGTCATCTTATCCATCAAATCCATCTGAACCTGAGCCGGCGGGCGCACAGGGCCTCCTGCCCCAACTGCCGCTGACCTAGCGGTTATTGTTACTGCAGCCGTAGAGTTTTGAACGGGTTGCATGCCAGCCATGAAGATCCCAACTCTGCTCGGCGGCTCAAAGGGGTCCGGAATACTGCTGCCATCGGAACAACCCCCCAGCCCATCGTCTTGCAGTTGCTACAATGAATCCGTCTCACCCGTGGACGACTCACCATCAGAGTAGATGGCCGTCTCACCGCCAGACATAGATCCTTCAGAAAGTTCTCCTCCATGGATGCATCCCACGAAGGCACGCTTCACGGCAGGCTGAACCCGGGCGGGTCTCGCACGCTGAGCCGTTTCGACGATGTCGGTGCAGATGTCCGGCTCAAGGCCCGGCTCGCCGATCTTGCCGATGAAGACGTGGATTCCACCGAAGGGGACCCGGTACCCATACTCAATTGAGCCGGCATCGGGGCCCCAGCCTGCATTGTCGATGTAGAGCTTGCCGCAACGACTCTTGGTTATCCGGCCCACAGCGTATCCCTTGAGCCCTTCAAAGCTTCCCTTCAACAACTCAAATCCACCGTGCGCTGGCCCCATGGTGGGCTCCAACTATCATGGAATTGTCACGTCAGATGTCCTAGTGAAATGACTTAGTCATGGAGCCATCGCAACTAGGAAGCTTAAAGGGGTTAATCGGGACAAAGGACACGGGGTTTATACTGGTTCGGCCCCTTACGGTGAAGGTAAAAGCCTACGATCCAGTTTTGAGTGGGATTGCTTAGGTCTCTATTACCAGGGAGCGAATCCGCTTGACCTAGTTCTTGATCTAATTGTACTTACCCTGAACCGCCGTCGGGCCGTCCCTTTATATACAGAGGTCGACGCCCAGCAGCTCTTAGAGTCCCGGCCTGCTCATAAACAGTGTCCGTCTCGGTCTCTCTCTATTCCTGCCTTACAATACAAGTTATATACATATGGCGGTTTATCTGTACGGGCCTTAAGTCACCTTTGGGCTTTGGGCCCTTAACTGAACTGCCATCTTCAAGTGCCGTTTTGGGCTTCATATCTTGAGTTGCCATAGGTATAACCCGGCCCCTCCTGGGCGGGTTATACCTAATAGTTATATCCCAACAGACACCGGAAGTGTTTCGGAGGGTACGGGGTACTTATCAGGTCACCGAAAAGGAGTTTCAGGCACCCTCGGCAAAGATATGGGCCTTATGGGCCAAGTGAGGGAACACACCAGCCCACAAGGGGTTGGTGCGCCCTCTATGGGGCCGGCCCTATGGAGAGGGAAAGGAAAGTGTGGACTTGGACTCCCTTTCCTTCCCTCTCCCCCCTCTTTCCTTCCCCCCTTGTTCATACAGGGAAAGGGGGCGCAGGAGGGCAGGAGCCCTAGGGCCGGCGGCTAGCCCCAAGGGGCGCGCCCTGGCTGCCTCCCTCTCCCCTCCCACCTATATATACATGGGGAGGGGGCACCGGACAAGTACACAACATTGTCTTAGCCGTGTGCGGCGCCTCCATCCACCCTTTACTCCCTCGGTCATATTTTCCTAGTGCTTAGACGAAGCCCTGCGGGGATAACCTCACCATCACCGTTACCATGCCGTTGTGCTGTCGGAACTCATCTACTACCTCGCCGTCTTGCTGGATCAAGAAGACGGAGGACGTCCCCGAGCTGAACGTGTGCAGAACGCGGAGGTGCCGTGCGTTCAGTACTAGATCGGTTCGAGCACAAAGAAAGTTTGACTACATCAACCACGTTGTGAAACGCTTTCACTTACAGTCTATGAGGGTATGTAGACATACTCTTCCCCTTGTTGTTATGCATCTCCATGGATAGATCATTGTGTGTGCATAGATTTTTTTTGTTTTCCATGCAACGTTCCCCAACATTTACGCCATTACATTGTTGAAGGCATTGCTCATGCTCGGATATGCTTAGACTAATTCTTCAGGGTAAAAATCTATATTATGGCCTTGTGGGGTTGGATCCGGTGATGATGGCACTTGAGCATTTCTACCTCTTGAGCTCACGTTGGTTTTCCCTTGAAGAGGAAAGGGTGATGCAGCAAAGTAGCGTAAGTATTTCCCTCAGTTTGAGAACCAAGGTATCAATCCAGTAGGAGACAACACACAAGTCACCAAATACCTGCACAAACAATCAACAACTTGGACCCAACATGATAAAGGGGTTGTCAATCCCTTCACGGTCACTTGCAAAAGTGAGATCTGATAGAGATAGATAAATGGTAAAGTAAATACTTTTGGTATTTTTGGTTTATAGATCGGAAAGTAAAAAGTTGCAAAATATTAGATTGGAAACTAGTATGAGGTAAAAGAGATTCAATATAATAGATAAGAGACCCAGGGGCCATAGGTTTCACTAGTAGCTTCTCTCAAGATAGCAAATATTATGGTGGGTGAACGAATTACTGCCGAGCAATTGATAGAAGAGCGCATAATTATGACGATATCTAAGGGAATGATCATGAACATATGCATCACGTCCGTCTCAAGTAGACCGAAACAATTCTACATCTACTACTATTACTCCACACATCGACCAACTCCTGCCTGCATCTAGAGTATTAAGTTCATAAAGAACAGAGTAACACATTAAGTAAGATGACATGATGTAGAGGAATTAACTCAAGCAATATGATTAAAACACCATCTTTTTATCCTTGATGGCAACAATACAATACGTGCCTTGCTGCACCTACTGTCACTGGGAAAGGACACCGCAAGATTGAACCCAAAGCTAAGCAATTCTCCCATTGCAAGAAAGATCAATCTAGTACGCCAAACTAAACTGATAATTCAAAGAGACTTGCAAAGATATCAAATCATGCATATAAGAATTCAGAGAAGACCAAATAATATTCATAGATAATCTGATCATAAATCCACAATTCATCGGATCTCGGCAAACACACCGCAAAAGAATATTACATCGAATAGATCTCCAAGAACATCGAGGAGAACATGTATTGAGAATCAAATCACTACAAAAAAAAGACACATCCGTGACATTTTGGGCCGAACGAAAAAAAATTCTGTCATACTTATGACACTTCTATGACGATAATTGTGACAAAACCTGGTATCATCATAGATGTGGTGGGCTCCTACTTCTATGACAAAAAATCATGACAGAAAATGGGCTTTTCGTCCTGGGCGGGCCGGAGACGCAGCTCCATGACATTCTTTGGGCCGTCCATGACGGAAAAAACAGTGGTAGAAGCGAGGGCGAGGAAAATTTCGGCGAGTTCCCGATTACGGTGGGTGGTCGGGGGCCGAGCGATGCGCGTTTCTCTCGTACACGTAGGCGCGTTTGTGCAAGGTGTTGGCTCTAACTGAACCCGAGCGAGGCGTTGTTCTCTAACTGAACCCGAGCGATTGCACTATAGGCTATGCGTTACTGAACCCGATCGAGCGATTCCTTTGCTACTACTGCTAACTGAAGTCGATCGATGCTGCCTCTGTATGAACAGTGAGTGTTGCGGGGGGTGGATGAACAGTGAGCAGTGAAGATGGATGAACAGGACCCCGTGGCATTGCCTATGGATGAACAGGACCCCGATCAATCGAGCTGGTTAGGGCTGGATGAACAGGACCTCGTGGAGGGCTGGATGAACAGGACGACCCCGTGGAGGGCTGGATGAACAGTAGACGATGGAGGGGTGTATGAACCGTAGCCCGTGGAGGGGTGGTTGAACAGGAGCCCATGGAGAGGGGTGGTTGAACAGTAGCCGGTGGAGTAGCCCGCAGTGGAGGCTGGATGAACAGGAGCCCATGGATGAACAGGAGCAGGTGGAGGCTGGAGGAGGTCGACGGTGGATGAACAGTAGCCCGTGGAGGCTGGAGGAGGTCAACGGGGGAGATGAATAGTATCCCATGGAGTCCCGTTTTGTGGTACGCCACACCCCTCCCGATGAACAGGACCCCCGTTTTGACCGTAGCGCTCCAACATAAGTCTGTTTTGTCCATTTTGCGGTACGCCACACCCCTCCCGATCAACACGACCCCGTTTCGACCATAGGAGGTCCAACATAAGTCCATTTCCTCTGTTTTGCGGTACGCTAGACCCCTCCCGATGAACAGGATCCCATTTCGAACGTGGCCAATTGAACACAAGGTCGTTTCCTCGGTTCTGCGGTATGCCAGGCCTCGTTTCCATCGCTTGTTCCATCCAAGCCCTCCCGATGAACACGACGGCGCATTCCGTTCTGACCCAGCCGGTTGGCTCCCCATGAACACGACAACGACGTTGTTTCTCCGTTCTGACCCAGCCATGTACACGAACCCTGGTTGTACGTATGCGTGAGTAGGTGTTCGAGACCCCACCCGTATGTACGTATGTGGTCGTATTTTCTTTCTTGCACATTGGCCGTTGTACGTACGTGTACATGCTACGTGCGTGCCTCTACTACGACAGGTGCGCGCCTCTACATCCACCAGTATGTACGTACACGTTCGCGACCAGAATCACAACGCTACGTAAACTTTGACTAGGTGGGTCCCGACTGTCAGGCACTTCCTTGCGTGCGAAGATGTAGCTGGTGGGTCCCAACAGTCAGGGGGGGCGAACCATTTTTTTGTTGCCCGGGCACACTTCCTTGCATGCGAAGATGTAGCTGGTGGGTCCCAGCAGTCAGGGGCGAATCATCTTTTTTGCAAAATACGGTGGCCCATCCGGTGGGTCCCCGTTGTCAGGCGGAGGAATAATTATTTTGCGCGTAATAAGGAGCACTTCCTTGCGGCTGCCGTGGACCCGGCTATCAGCCTGTCCATGTACAGTACTCTTCCGATGGAAATCGGTCGTTGACCACATTGACCACGCCACGCCGAGAGCACCACGGCGGTGGACGGCAGCGAGGCCTAGGAAGGGGATGACACGGAGCCGGGGAAGACGCGACAGTGGATGCCCACGCGAAGAGGAGTATGAGGGTCCACTAGTTCGGCTGCGGTGTGAGGCTGCCCTCGCCGCAGAATAACAGGGGGTGTGGGTGAGTAGAGGGATGGCTTGGCTAGCAGTGGGAGTAGTAGGGGCGGTGAGGCCTCCGCAGCATCACAGCCGGCCACGGGAGGCAGGAGCATGCGGCACAACCGGCGCTGCTTTGGGCGGCTGGAGCACAAAGACCAGAGGTTGAAGCAGCACTACGGCCGTTGGATGGACATCATACGGTCACTGGAGCTAGAATCGTTCATACTACCTAAGTTGACAAAGCCCTCTGTCCCCATCAACTTAGTAGGCCCACAAGTCAGCCTCCCACCAAGGTGAGTCCCAGCTAGCAGGGAAAGTATTCATTTTTTTGTGCGTAATAAGGAGGCACTTCCAGTGGGTCCGAGTTGACAACGGGGGGATGTTTTTTTCGTGAAATACAGAGGCCCTTCCGGTGGGTCCCAGCTATCAGTGGAGGAATCATTATTTTGCCCGTAATAAGGAGGCATTTCCCTGTGTTGGCCCCTACTGTCAGCCTCTTCCGATGGCTGTTGTTTGTTGACCATGTTGACCTCGCCGCACCGAGAGCACAAACGCGGTGGACGAGGGCGAGGCCCGGGAAGAGAACCACCCGGAGCCGGCGAAGCCACAGTAGCGGCTGCCCACGCTGAGGGGAGTACGAGTGCTGACTGGTCGGCTGTAGGGTGAGGCTAACGTCGCCGGAAAATAATAGGATGTGTGGGTGGTTAGAGGGATGGCCTGGCGGCAGCACAGCCATCCACGGGAGGAGGGAGCAGGCAGTCCCGCCGGCGCTGGTTTGGGCGATTGTAGCAGGAAGATCAGAGATTGAAGAAGCACGGCGGCCGTTGGATGGACATCCAACAGTCACTGCTGTATGTTGACTAAGTTGACAAAGCCTTGCGTACGTGTCAAGAAAAAATTTAGGACAGCGTCATCGTCAACCTAGTAGGCCCAGAAGTCAGCCTCCAAATCTACGGAAAACAGCATACAACCCATTAGCCATTATTTTCAATAATTTACAGCCCATTTGCTAATTCTTAAGGATATTTGAAGCCAATATTCTTTTTATTAGCATTACAGACCATATATTATGGGCACTACTAAAAAGTTCAACGAAATTTTGCATATTTCGGTGGGGTCCGAACTCTTTTAATCACGAAATTTTGATTCACGTTAAAAATAATTTTCAAAAAATTATATCAAAATAAAATTCAAAAAACAATTGTCCGCAAAAAAAGAATGAAATTTAGAATCTTCACTAGCAAGATGCCCGTTCGTTGCGCGGAACATGAAGATGCATTTGTATGAGTAGTTTATCTTATGGGAGAAAAGATGATATTTTAATGTAAGTGCCAGTTGGCTTTGGCTTTTATAAGACTATAGAGTAGAGAAATCCTGAAAAAAATGATATTTTAATGGAATTGCCGGTTGGCTTTGGTTTAAAAATTTACAACCCATTTCTTACAACTTATAGCCCATTTTCTGGGGAAGCCCATTTCTTACTACTTACATCCCTCCTAGTCTTGAAAGATTTGCAACCCAACAGGGCTGAGAAAAGCAAGTAGGCCTCTGTTTTGGTATTCTCCAAAAAAAAGAACTGGGCAAGCCAATTTCAGAAAGAAAAAATATATCAATTGGATTCGTCATGTGCTTAATAAAAGCGTAAGCGTGGGCTAGACGGGCCACAATCCCCACACAGCGCGCAGTTGAGCTCCGTCTCTGAAACTAAAAACAACTGGGCGAGCTGCTGGGTCCCTGGTGTTATTCGCTCGTTGTGTAATTTTCTCGTTTATTTACTACATTGAAAATGGCGTGGGACCTAGTTGTCAAACAATTACGAGGAAGTATTTTTTTGGCTTGTAATAACAAGACACCTTCTTGCGAAATGCAATGACCCTGATGGGTCCCTACTGTCAGCATCTCCATGTATAGTCATCTCCTAATTCCTCTTGGTTGTTGACCATGTTGACAAAGCTAGACAGCGGCGAGCACAGCAAGTGAACCAAGGTGGAGAACGACGGCGAGGCCTCGGATGGGAACGAACAGCAGTCGTGGAAGATGCGGCAGTGTAGTGGTAGGTGGAGGGGGGTACGAGGGCAACAACATGCAACTCAAGCATACAAATGGTACAAAAATCCCAAGGATTAATTGTTCATCAAATTTTTAGACAAAACCCAGATTGAACATGACAGTAACATCTAACCCAGCCAGTCTTTTTGCAGTCAGAAACAAATGGATCGGTCTGATCCATAAAATCAACATCCCGTGCAAAAAAATTATTTCAGGATGACTACAACTTGTTGTAAATAGAAGCCGAGCACGTTTAGAAGCCCATTTGTCCACCTGAAACTTCTTTTTTTGCTGTGCAACATGTCCGTCCGTGAGAAATCTCTTGCGGTCAAAATTAAGCCTCATGGACAATAGTAACCTCGCATTCAACAGGAAGAATGTGACAAAGCTTCTGTTTGCCTGGTTGGATGAATATCGTTCCATCGTTATTGTCCTCAAACGAATGTCATGAGAACTGAGAAAATCCTTGTGCTTATTACGCCACCGATTGGTTATATGTTTTTCTCCATGTGGTTCTGTCTAAGTAGACATGAAGATTGAAAATAGTTAAGGTCTGAAAAAAGAGTATGTCGAAAGAACGACAGCTGAACAGTTAATTCTAGTACAATATATACGGGCTTTCAATGTGCATGAAATCATCACCTCTATGTATAAATTACCGAGAGATCGAAAGCATCACAGCAAGCCAATAATTATGTCCAGATCAAAACTATACATTCTGATATATATGATCTTGACAGAATCCAGCAGCATTGATAGGCTATCAATGTACGAACTCTTCATTGAGCATATAACATAACATTAGTACCCAAAGTGTACTCCAAGATGATATAAAACTTATGCGCACAAATGATAAATGCAGCATATGATTACAAATGTGTAGATGATAATATACGGTACCTGAAAAAGTGAGGAGCCAAACACCAACTCCTTGTGATTATTAAACGGGTCACGAATTACACCCAAGGTCTCCAGTTTGGGCGCAGAGATGACAGTTATTTGTGAAGGTGTATAACAATTATCAAGGAGCAACCTTTCAAGTGAAGGGGAATCTTAGATGATGAGTTGTTGTCCTTCAAAACAAATTCCAATGCTTTTAAGGTGAGGCGACTTTATTTGGAGACAACTGATACGGATTTCTGTTCCCAAAACAATCAGCAAGTGCTCCACTGCAGGGCAACTGGAGTGGATGATGCTGTGTAGTGAGGCCTCCGACAGATAAACCACCACAAGCGAAAGTTTTTTTAGCAGTGGGAGTCGAAGCATTTGTACCAGATTGTCTAGTAGATGGCACCGGGTGAAGGTGGCGGTGTGGAGAGAGGAGGAAAATCGTGAGATGGACAACGGTGGTGTGGGCACGAATTCTTGATGTGTTCGTGGTATGAAACTTTTGTGGTAATGGTACAACTCAAACTGCTGGAGTTTTCCGAATTCAGGGGATGTCAGCCAAGCGTCCACCTTGCCGGGTATGGACAGCAGGTAGCGTGTCGGGATGCAGAGGCATTGAACAGGGCCCTGCTGGTGAGAAGAGACGATGGCTCTGAGGAGATCAAATTTAGGAAGGACGGATATCTTACGACAGTCAAGATTGAGGGGCGCGGTGCGCCATAGAGGGTGCCACCGAGTTGAGACAACTTGTGTGCAGCAACAATTCTTGGTGGGGAGAAGCGAGATGATCTCCTCAAGGATGATGTCTGGGAGATCGCTGATGTGGTCCACCAAAGATTCTACCGGTTCCTCAGATCCGAGTGGGGGGGGGCTCCGCTTCTCCCCGCGCTACCGGGTGCGGGATCTACAACCGGCATTGCCGCTGGCGGGAGCCTCATCTTCTTGGCGTTGGGGCCAGACGACTCCATTTTCCTTGTGGGCATCGTGCCGAGCTCACGGGTTTGAGCAGAGTAGCCAGAGACGAGCCTAGTGGCCGTGCGAGTGGGGAAGAAGGAGGGCTGGGGATTTCTGTAGGAGTGGAAGAAGAGGAGCAAGCGTTTTCTATACGAGTGAGGAAGAAGGTGAGCAGGGGTTTTCTGGACGAGTGAGGAAGATTGGGGAGCGGGGGGAATTGGGGGGGAGGAAGCAGGAGAGCGAGTTGTTCGTGTTTATAAGGCCCGCTGCACTAACTACTCGTTTTTCCAAGAACTGCTCTCTTCTCTTGTGTTGCTGCATTGGAGCTGGCGCATGGACTTGGCTGACTGGCCATGCATGCAGGATGCATGTACCCGCCGGCCACTGCATGCGCCTGGTTTGTTACTAGGCCTATTTAATAGGGTGGTTATGGAGTAAATTAAGGAGATTTATTTTCTCTGTGTGCATCCACCAAATTAGAGGATGCGGTACTGGATGCAGACACTCACATTAAACTAAGCTTCAGAAGATACGGTATGCATACTAACATTCAGAAGAACAAAAGTTTAGCATGTCTATGCATCTCAATGATTCACCATACTATAACCAATACAAAGCTGTGAGAAGGTGTGGAAATAAAGAAAATCGATCGATGCTTCTCTGAGCAAAGGGCCTCCCTGCGCACGCATTAATTCCTGGGCATGCTTGTTTCTTCTCAATGTTGCGAGCACTTTGAGCATGTTGGCAACTCCACAGCTAACTAGCTACCTCACATTGCAATTGATGCTGACACATTTGCAGCAAACCCATGAGACAATAGAGATGACTCAACATGAGTCCATATTGTGCAGTTCCCCTAAAATCATATTCATTGTCCTGAATCTGAAAAGATAGGAAAACAGTAGCTATACTTAAACGGTGTTGCAAAACAGTAGCACATATCAATAGCTCGGCATGACAAAACATGATCATCTGGACGAAGGGGATACTAACCTGCCTGAGGAAGATTATATATAATTTCATAAGTCCACTACCGGAATCAGCTACTTTGCCATCTGCCAGCTCTTTGCCGTCAGCTAGCAGACGGCAAAGAAGCTCTTTGCCATCAGCTACCCGAAAGCATACGGCAAAGAACAGGCTGATGGCAAAGTAAGCCTTTGCCATCAGCCTGTTCTTTGCCGTCCGCTAGCTGACGGCCAAGAATCTTTGTCGTCCGCTAGCAGACGGCAAAGAGGGAGGGGGGCCCACTGAGGAGCTGGTTAAAAAATACTTAACGCCCCCCCCGCTTTGCTGTCCACAGCAGACGGCAAATATGAACAAAAGCGGACGGCAAAGGAGGGCGGACAGCAAAGGCTACCCTAACTAACCTAACTAACGACCGAGCCCCCTCCCCCGCCCGTTACTCATCTCTCTCCCTCGACCTCCTCCGCCCCCGCCCCCGCCCCCGCCGCCCGGCGCCGCCCCCGCCCTCGCCGCCCCCGCCATCGCCCCCCGCCGCCCGCCGCCGCCGCCGCCCCACCCCTCCCCCACCCGCCACCGCCCCCACCGTCCCGCCGCCCGGCGCTGCCCCCGCCCCTTCTGGCCCCGCCCCCGCCCCTCCCGCCCGGCGCCGCCCCCGCCCCCGCTGCCCGGCCATCCCACTGCCCCGGAGCCCCGCCGCCCCCCCCCACCCACCCAGCACCCCGGCACCAGCGTCGCCCCCTGCTCCGGTGAGTTTTTTTGTTTTTCTTTTTTTTGCTGTTTAATTCTTGTTTAATTGTTAGTGTTAGTGTTAGTGTTAGATTTAGTGTTAGAAAAGAAGAAAATTTAGTGTTAGTGTTAGAAAAAAGAATATGTAGAAGAAAAGAAGAAGAAGTGGAAAAAAGATGAAAAAGAAGAAAAGAAAAGAAGTAGAAAAAGATGAAAAAGAAGAAGAAGAAAAGAAGTAGAAGAAGTAGAAGAAGAAGAATAGAAGAAAAGAAAAGAAGTAAAAGAAGTAGAAAAAAGATGAAAAAAGAAGAAGAAGAAGAAGAAAGGAAAGAAGAAGAAAGGAAAGAAGAAGATGAAGAAGAAGAAAGGAAAGAAGAAGAAGGATAGAAGAAGAAGAAGAAAGGGAAGAAGAAAAAAGAAGAAGAAGAAGAGAAGGAAAGAAGAAGAAGGATAGAAGGAAACACCCCGACCACTGACCCCGACACCCCGACCCCGACACCACACCCCGACACCTGACCCCGACACCCTGACCCCGACACCCCGACCCCGACACGACACCCTGACCCCGAAACAGCACCCCGACACCGACATGACACCCCGACCCCCTAAACCTCCCGAAAAGGTGCTCTTTGGCCTTCCAGAGGCCGACGGGGTTATATATTTGTGGATTATTAGTTAGGTCATATATTTTCGATTTTGTTATGAAAAACATCAAATACAATTGTATTGATCGGGTAGATTTAAATGTGTAGTTGTTTCATCGTTGCGAGGTTTGGTGTTCGACGACCTCGCCGTGCGTTTGACGAGCTCTGCCCCTTCGTTTGTGGGTGAGCACAAATGACATGTCCTTCTCCCCCATTAATTATTTGCACAAATGACATGAAATTTGGTAGCTAGCTATATATGTGTCTTGAATCATCAGTATGCCTAACCAATATGTGTCTCCCGTTCGAAAGCGTCATAGTTATAAATATGCATGCATTTGCATATTTATAACCTTGATTCTTTCGAATTGTCCAGCGCTATCCATGGACAGCCCGACTATGTGTAGATCGGGTTCATTTTCCCATATGCTTTGCTCCGGATCTGACGCATAAATTTCGTCAGTGCCTCCCCTGTTGTTCTCCGGGTACACATCCTCTCTGTTTATTGCAGAGACGTGTATCAGGAGAACAGCGGGGAGGTGCTGCCAAAATTTTGCGTCGGATCCGGAGAATAGCTTGGGAAAATGAACCCAATCTACACATACTCGGGTGGGATTAGGACCTATCATTACCTATTAGAGTGTAGGTTGCATGGACGTAAAAAAATTGACAAAGTAGATTAACTGATGAATATATACATGGTGAATTATATATATAATTGTTGTGTGTCCAGTAGCTCTGAAAGCCAAGATGAGTGATCGTGCGTGGATGTATACCGGTCACACTGGTCAGAACAAATGGAGCGTTGAATGGTTCACAAAAACCAAGGGGTTTGTGCAAGCCGCATTTGCAAATGGCCAGAGGAAAACTTGGTGCCCCTGTTTCTGATGCGGCAATTGGGAAAATAGGACAGAGGCTAAAATGGGTAAACACCTGCAGAAGAATGGTTTTACGCCCGATTATACGGTGTGGACATTTCATGGTGAGTCTGCCCAACGTGACCGAGCTGAGGTGGATCATCGTCGCACCGACGAGCATGGTACCGGGATGGAAAACATGGTGCAAGACTATGATGATGCTCGGGATTCAGACGAGGAGATGGAGGAATCTGCAAAGGCCTTCAATGAAATGTTGGAGTCTTCAAAACGTCCGCTCCACAAGCACACTGAGCTTTGTTAGTTGGATGCCATCTCACAAGTAATGGCTTTGAAGGCTCAGTTCAACTTGGGCAGAGAATGCTATGACGCAATTATGACAGTATTTGGACGCTTTCTACCCAAAGGCCATGTAATGCCTGCAAACCTGTACCAGTCGGACAAAATCCTCCGTGCACTGAAGATGCCCTATGAGAAGATACATGCCTATGAGAAAGGATGTGCCTTATTTAGGCTTGACTATGCGGACTTGAACTATTGTCCCATTTGCATGTGTTCCGGGTATATTGTGGTAGACAACGGTATGGGTGAGAAGACACAAACCAAAATCCATGTTAGTGTTCTTCGGTATATGCCAATCGTACCAAGACTTCAACGTCTTTTCATGGTCGAAGAGACGGCCAGACAGATGACATGGCACAAAATAGGCAAAAGAACCGAACTAGATGCAGATGGTAATCTGATGATGGTACACACATCGGATGGTGTTGCGTGGAAAAAGTTTGATGAATTACATGCTGTCAAAGCGGCAGATCCGAGGTATCCTCGAGTCGGCATCAGCACCGATGGGTTCAGTGTGTTTGGTATGACGGCAGCCCAATACAGTTGTTGGCCCGTATTTGTCTTTCCACTCACTCTCCCCCCCCCGGACAGATTATGCAAAGAAAGAACATTTTCCTGACGTTGATAATTCCAGGGCCCAACTATCCGGGGAAAAATATGAATGTGTACATGCAGCCGCTTAAGGACGAATTGCAAGAAGCCTGGGATAATGGGTTCAAGACATACGACGCCTATAGCAAACGAAACTTCATAATGCGTGTCTGGTACATGTACTCGACGCATGACTTGCCGGCGTATGCGCTATTCATTGGCTGGTGTGTGCATGGAAGGTTCCCGTGCCCCACATGCAAGGGAGCTCTTGAGTTTCGTTGGCTTCAGGCCGGTCGCAAGTTTTCTTGCTTCGACATGCATAGACAGTTCCTGGATCCTCGCCATAAGTTCAGGAAAGACAAGAAGAACTTCATCAGAGGTAGAGTTGTAAAAACTCTGCACCACCTGCGTTGACAGGCCAACAGACCCTGGATCAGTTAAACGCTCTCGAGCCAGATCCAGAGCGTCCAGGGTACTTCAAGGGGTATAATTCTGAGCACGCCTGGACTCACAAAACATGCTTATGGGATCTGCCTTACTTCAAAGACCTCCTTTGCCCACACAACATCGACGTGATGCACACTGAGAAGAATATCGTCGAGGCACTTTTTGGTACATTGTTCGGCATAGATGGGAAGTCAAAGGATAATACTAAGGCTAGAGTCGATCTGGAGGCGCTATGTGATAGGCCGTTACAAAACATGAAAGAACCGAAAGGAAAGCAGAACTGGACGAAGCCAAAGGCATGGTTCAATCTTGGAAGGCCAGCTATGAGGGAAATTATCTTGTGGGTGAAAATGCAGTTGATGTTCCCCGATGGGTATGCAGCGAATCTAAAGAGGGGAGCGAGTCTTGATAAATTGAAGATATTTGGTCTCAAGAGTCATGATTGGCACATATGGATTGAGCGGGTAATGCCGGTGATGTTGCGTGGCTTCATCCCTAAGGATGAATGGCTCGTACTGGCAGAACTCAGCTATTTCTTTCGTGTTCTTTGTGCGAAAGAACTATCGCCTGGCGTGCTAGAAGAAATGGAAGAGTTGGCGCCAGAGTTGATCTGCAAGTTAAAGAAGATCTTTCCACCGGGCTTCTTTAATCCAATGCAGCATTTGATTTTGCATCTCCCGACCGAGGCAAGATTGGGGGGGCCGTGCAAAATCGTTGGTGCTACCCAACTGAGAGGATGCAGAAGACGCTTCGAGAAAAATGTAAAAATAAACGTAGAATTGAAGCATCTATGGCTGAGGCATTCATCACTGAGGAGGCGGCAAACTTCGTGATAGCACACTATGAAACCAAAAATCGTCATTTTCATAATCTGAAGCCTCGGTACAATGCCGACGAGCCTAAAAAGGGTGGATCCAACCTCAACCTATTCAAAGGCAATCTCGCACCAGCCAGTGTTTCAAATCCAGTATCTTTGGATAACGAAGAATGGCGGACCATTTCGTTGTATATCTTCAACAACCTGATAGAAGTGCGGCCATACATCGAGTAAGTTCTCGGTACATTGTTTCGCAACTTCTATTTCCTTTGAACTGCTCTTATTCCTGGATATTTCATACAGTCGATACGTCGCCCTATTCTCGTATGGAGCGGTGATCCAAAAGGATTCCGTCGAAGAGTATGAGCTTCTCGCAAAGCAAGGAGGCGGCTATCCCGGTTTCATCTCTTGGTTCAAACAAACAGTAAATTCTATTAGACAATTTCATTTCATTTGCTAATTTGTGCGTAATGCAACAATCCTTTCATATTAAACTTGTAGGCTAATTCAGAGTCTATGGACGCCGAATTGAGACAAGTCGCTAATGGTTTTGACTATAAGGTCCGTTCATTTGACAAATACAACATCAACGGGTATCGTTTTCGTACCTATGGCAAAGAGCTATCTATGGCTGACCGAAAGTCTATAAATTGTTGTGTATCTGCTACCGGCGAAGGAGGTACCAAGTATTATGGGAGAGTTGAAGCAATTTATGAACTTCTATTCTATGGTGAAAACCCACCGAATGTCGTAGTCTTCAAATGTTATTGGTTTTAGCCGAAGAAGACTAGAAGGACTCATGAACATATAGGGCTAGTTGAAATCAACCAAAGCACCCATTAGATGTTCCTGATGTCTATATTATGGCTCAACAGGCGACCCAAGTATTCTATCTACCCTGGGCCTGCCAAACTAATCCAAATCTGAAAGGTTGGGATGTCGTTTATGAAGTGCCGCCACGTGCTAGACTATCTCCCCCAAAGGAAGAGGATTATGAACCTCACATTAACCCAGACACATATGAAGGAGAATTCTTCCAAGAGACACGTCTTTCCAAAAAGCGTTTCAAGAACCGGTATACTTCACCCCAAAACATTGAAGTAGACAGCGACAGTGAATCCCACATCACCCCAGAGGAGGAACAAGAAGAGCCGGAACAAGAAGAGGTTACTGCTGCGGACGACCTCTCAATGCTTGACCGATTACGTAAAGGTGGCCTTCCACATGTTGATGCCACTGAACCCTATGAGCCCGTCATTGATTATAGTGATGATGATGATTATGCATTTATTGATGATACTGATCGAGATTATTAGTAGTGTCAGGTATTCAATTTTTTATGTTGTACTTGATGATGATACACTTAAGTGATATACATATTATTATTCATGTCGGTATTTTTTTATGTTGTACTAATTTCGTTTACTCTTTGTCATGGCAGGTGTTGAAAGATGGAAGGGGAGCCGACTGAGGCCAAGGACAAACGTGCCCAAATTGAAGGTGTGCCACACCATCAAGGTAGCTCCAGCTTATATCAGTTCGGGCGGAATTGGGTAATGTGGTTTGCTTCATTATTAATGCAATTCATTCATCATGCTAGCTTGAGCCCTTTAATTACTAATTTACTTTGTTTCTCTCTTTCAGGCATGCTACAATAAGACGGATAAGGTGCCAGAGGGGTACGACCTGTATGCCATGGCCCACACTGCCTCTTACAAGCAAGTCAAGGGGAAGGCGAGGAAAGGGGAGGAGTTTAACCCGAGCCAGATCCCCTACAATCCAGAGCAGGTGATGATATCTAGTGGCGGGAGGTCCCGTGGCTCCATAGCCATTGATCCAGAGATTGCTCCTGAGACCACGGTGAGTTTAATTTGAATGGACGTTACTTGCTAGTCTTAACATTTGAGTGTCATCATGCTAACGAAACATTGGAAATGATCTTTGGTGCAGCGTTACTCCACACAAGCATCACACGATCCTTCTCCAGCTACTGGCCTGAGCCAGCCCGCTCCCACACCTCCATGATCAAGGTAAGTTTCTCTAGTTTTTTGCTTAACAAATGCATAAAGACCTAGACTTAGCTTTATTTCATCCAATATGCTTACCTTAATGACCTAGACGTAGCTTCTTTTCCTACAAAATGACTTAATAAGCTTACTGACCTCCAAAACCAGCCATTTTACCTAAGTTAGCTCTAAAACGATCTATACTTAGCTTTGTTTCCTCCAAAATGACCTAAGTTAGTTATAATATGCTTAGTTAACTAGGTTTGCTCAATAATGACATGTACTTACCTTACTTATGTAAAAAACGGCATAATTAGCTTAGTTAGCTCATAAACGATCTATTTTACCTACATTAGCTCTAAAATGATGCATTTTACCTAAGTTAGCTCATAAATGATCCATTTCACCTAAGTTACCTCACAAACGATGGCGTGCTTCTTCTTCTAGTCACCTTTTCCTAACTTTCTTATTTGCCATTTTGCAGATTTCATTCACTTCTCGGAAGCTAGCTTGCTATGATGGAGTGCTTGTTTTTAATTTCATTCTCTTCTAGTATTCTTCTAGCTTGCTACGATGGAACTTGCTATCTTGATGAAACTTTGCATTGTAATATGTATGTGCAACTTTGCTATCTTGATGGAACTTGCTATGTATGAGTGGATGGAACTATATATGTATGTACGATGAAACTTATGTGTTGTTAAATAGCTCTGCGAAATATATCTATATATGTCATATATATTTGCTGTGAAAATTGTTGGATTTAAAAAAAACAGAAAAAAAGAGCCAATATGCAGGCTCTTTGCCGTCAGCCACCGACGGCAAAGGTCTCTTTGCCATCAGCAGCGGACGGCAAAGAGGCCACGTGGCAGGCAACTGTGCTTCCTGGGAGGCTGACCTATTTGGTCAGTTTGCCAACAGTGGCTAACGGCAAAGAGAAAAAAAAACTTTGCCTACAGCGGCGGACGGCAAAGGCTTGCCGTTAACCACCTAACGGAGTAACAGCGCAATTATTGATGTCAGTATTCTTTGCCGTCGACAGCTGATGGCAAAGGACCCTTTGCCGTCAGCCGCCCGAAGCGGACGGCAATGTAGCTCTTTGCCGTCCCGTACGTTGCCGTTGCCGTCCGCGGCGGACGGCAAAGACCTTTGCCGTCCGCCATCCATGCCTTTGCCGTCCGCCGTGGCTGATGGCAAAGTAGCTGATTCCTGTAGTGGTCCTTGGTTTATTTCCACCTTCGGCTGCACTGCTTGTTTGCTCCTCCACACATGACAGGATCGTTCCTCATTGCATTCAGCAAGTCAACGTACAAATAAGCTAATTTCATCTTGCGGTGGTCATTGTACCTAGTTATGAATGTAGGAATACCTGGAGCACCATGAGGTTAGCTGACAGTAGGTAGATGCAGCCATATAAATTTTGTGCGGTGCTACCAAAATTGAGGTTTGTATCCCTTCCCGTTATGAGAATCCGTCTTGAAGTTGGTAGAATGTGACGGCTTGTTCTTTGCATCAAACTTGCCTTTCCTCTGAGATTTGTTCTTGTTGTTTTGGGGCTGGTTGGGCTGGAAGTTCTTCTCATGTACCATGTGTGCACTACAAGCTCCCTCAGCGACCCGAGCACGTGTGTCTTTTGCTCTCGCCTTCTCCTCAAAATCAAGAGTGCTAATGAGATCCAAAACAGAAAACTCATGTCTCTTGTTTTTCAGATAAGTAGCAAAGTTGTTCCACGAAGGTGGAAGCTTGGCAATGATGGTCCTAACAAAAAATTTGTCCGGAAACACACACTTAAAGTACTCAAGTTCCTTAGAGAGTGACTATATCTCATGAGTCTGCTGAACAACAGAGCGCTCATCAGTCATCTTGTAGTCACAGAATTGCTCCATGACGTACAACTCGTTGCCAGCACCCGAGGGCCCAAGCGTGGCCTCGAGCGCAGCCCACATGTATTTGCCACTGTCAAACGACATATATGAATCCACAATGGAATCGTCAAGAACACACAACAGGGCGGCTTTGAAGAGGGTATCCATGTTCTGAAAAAGCTTCCTGCTGTGTAGGATTAAGATCTCCCTTAGGCTTACCCTTAGGGGCGTCATAGCAGTACATGATCTGAAACCAATATACGGCTCTTGTGCGCCACCTTTTATATTGCACCCCCTTAAAAGTAGGCGGCTTCAAAAGCGCGGCAAAACCACTCGGAGTAAATTGCCTATAATCAGGTTTTTGGATTGGATTGTTGAATATATGAGCAATTTAGTATGAGATTTAATTTGAATCAGCAGTAAATAGATCATGACGACAATTGCAAACATCAAAAGTAATGATGCGGACTAAACCAGGAGGACAGAATCACATACTATACAGCGGGAGCAGAACCGCTGTGGTTGATGTTGTCACGCATGTCGTTGATGAAGAGGTTACCGAGGTCAGGGAAGAAGGCTGTCGTTGAGGAATTCGTCGCTGGCAGCAGTCACAGGAGTGTGCTCCCCAAAAACCTGATCGCCCTTCTCCCGTACAGGATCACGAAAGGCGGGGTTCGGAGGACTGTTGTCCCTTCTCGCGATGCATGTCAGAAGGAGGTCTGGAGAAGAATTGCGTGGCGGCGCTAAGATCTGGAACGGTGCTAAACCATATGATACAGCGGCGGCTAGGGTAGAGCATGCCAGGTCGGTTGTGCGAGTATAATAGTAGGCCTTTGGCCCCCAAACCCTATGTCCAAGTCAATAATAGCCCCACCAAGGTTTGTCTCAAAAAACGGAATAATTAAGGCGTCCGTTAGTCCCTTTAGTATAAATACTATATCATTAATAATGGCCCCACCTTTTGTCTCAGAAAGTATGTTGGAGTACAACCGGCTACACGTTTGCAATCCGCTTCTCTTATCTCTCCTTAAACTAAGCACAAATACTATATTTAAATCCTTATAGCCTGCTTATGTCATCTAATTGTAGTACTTGCTCTAAAGTTACTCTCCACTGTGTAGTCTTAAATGTCGGGCATGCAGCGGGTGATGCCCTTGGTCAGCGTGCCGCTTCAACGGCAGAAGCAGTGAGAGGTCGCGTCGCCCTAACTTGCCATCAATGTGGAGCGGCGGGCTCAGCTGGCGCCGGGCGGGAAGCGTGCGCGGGAGGGGGAGGGGTTTTTGTTGGTCCAAGAAGGTGAGAAGCCAACTTGGGATCGGTTCGAACGGGGAAATATCATGTGTTCCCATACTCTGCATATGACACTAGTCTATGTTACTACTCCCTCCTTTCCAGTTTATAGAGATGTTTAGAGTAACATAGTAATATGTTACAGTATAAGTTACTCCCCACTATGAAAAGCCTTGGCCTCTCCCAGTGATCCACCATGTATAGCTGCTAAGCCTGCCACGTAGGCATAAAATATGATGTGGCACCAATAAACTAAGCACCTATGCATTGAAGACTTGAGTTACTAAGCCATTTAATGCACTTAGCACCTCATCTAAGCACATCTAAGCACTTACTAGCACCCCCTTGACCGTGGACCTTGACGGTGTACGTCACCTTGTGTCTCATAATTTTCCTCGTCATCATGTGAGTCCTAGAAGATCTCACCCACATCATCATTAGCATGTAGCCGCCTTGATAGACAACGTGCGCAGAAGGAGTAGAAGCGACTGGGGACGCACCACATCGTGGGCACTCCGTACGTGCTCGTGTGCATGCAGCGTGCATGTTTTTCCATCGGTGCTAGCTCTAAGGCCGAGGCTGCGGTCGTCTTCGTCTCTGACTAGTCGTTGAGCAACCACAGCAAAGAGGTGCTGCAAGAGATGCGTAGGCGCCGTTGCGTGCGAGCTTTGCCGTAGAACGATGAACCGGATGTCACCGCAGATGGCGCACACCTCCATGCAGCCGAGTGTGTGCACATGCATGTGTTATTCACGTGTATTCTGCGGTCGAGCGTGTGTGCATGCATGTGTTGTGTACGTGCGTTGTGTGCTCCATGTTGTGCGCGTATGTGCATGAGTTGGATTGGATGGAGTTAGTGCGTTGGCCTGTGTACATGCGTGGCTGCATGCGTCCTGTACATGCGTGGCTTGTTGCATGGTTATCAATATAAACTATAAAACATCTTCAACTTAGCATCCTGATGTACTGTTTCTAGTGGTTAGCGAAGAGTTCATGTTCTTTTATTTGTTTATAGGTGGGCGGGCGGAAAAAAACAGGGGAAAACACGCAAGGTTCCTTGCAGACGCTCCACCGCGAGGTTCTTGCTCCTTCTCGGTCGTCGGAAATCTATGCTCTTCAACTCTTTTCTTTTACGTGAGCTTTGTTCATCCTTTTCCCAACACGCGAGGCATCTAGCATCAAGGTGCACGTGTCATGCAAGAAAATGGAGATAATCAGATAAGCAGTGCATAAGTGAGTCGTGCACTTTGATGGCACCTACGCAATATTTTTGCTCCTCGATGTAACGTGAATAGTGCACGTACTCAACGACGGAGCACGGGATGGTAGCAATGACATTGTCAGCCCTTTTTTGGAGAGAGTACATACTAAATAACTTTGATGTGTCCTGTCAACTCGCAGAATGACGAGAAGCTTGATTATGCCTGCTCCCTCGCCAACGCATGTGTGGTGGCTCACAGCACGAGGAGAAACTTTTGCTTACAAGCGGTGGACGTGCAGCAGTTCATTTGGTGTCAGATTGCCATAAGTACTACTGTAGAACCATCGACTTTCGGAAGAGGCAAAGAGCCAAGCGCAAGGTCACCTACTAACCTTAGGATAGGCGTAGTGGGAGTAACATAAGTAGGGTACCTCCTTTTTTTATTCTAGAAACAATCACACGCGAATATGGAGGTGCTGGTTACGTAGAACAAATTTCCTGGAGTCCGTACTCAGCCCTCCTCTATCTCTCTTCTCAGCCAGCCAGCGGAAGCGCGGAGCCCATCATCTATTTGCTCATATGCGGTCCCACATGTCAGTGAAAATGCAAGAGGACCCAATGAACCTGCACATCTTTCACCTCGATGTGCTAGTGATGAAAAACAAATCCAATAAAGATCTTCGGTGGCTGCTTTTGGAGTTACTCAAGAGTAGTAAGATTCTATTTACAGTTTAACCCAAGATGCACATCACGTGGCTTCAACTGCCACTCTATTTTCTTGCATGACACGACCTGGATGCTGGATGTCCCACGTGTCGGCAAAAGGAGGAAGAACCCGACCAAATCTTCGGTTGTGCTCTCGGATTAGACTAGTTGTGCTAACTTAAAAAATTTATTGTGTAGAATGGATGCAAGTTTTGGTATTGGGAAGTAGAGTACATCGATATACTGATAGAGCGCAATTTAGTAGATGTTCTAGCACTTTTAGCTAGCATAGAGGCTAGAGATGAGACTAGTGCACTTGTTGATACTCCTACTAGAATAGAGGCTAGACATGAGACTAGATGCGGGGAAGCAACGTCTACTTCTTTACACTCAAAGAAGAAAGAAGCACACAAGATCGAGCCTCCGCAGATCAACAATGAATGCATAGAGAAGGCACTAATCCAACTTACAGGAGCAGTTATGGAAGTTGGATATCTTCTAAAATGTACTCCCTCCGTTCCAAAATAGATGACTCAACTTTGTACTAAGTTAGTACAAAGTTGAGTCATCTATTTTGGAACGGAGGGAGTATTCTTGTGGTTCTTGTTTTCTTTGGTCTTGCTTATCTAGTCAAAAATATCGTTGGAGTTCGTGCAAAACGGAGGTCCGTTTGGGGTCGTTCATTAGAGTTGGCCTTACAAGTGGGACCGCAGTTGAGGAAACCGACTATCGGCAAACCCCCACCTCACCCGCCGCGCGATGGCTGAAGTTAGAGAAACGACGAGGTTGAAGAGATTGCTCTAGCACGGACTCCAAGAAATATGGTGTCAGATGGATGTCGTGCTGGTGGCGTGTGTCGTACTCCTGGACGTGAATGCTTGTTCTAGCCCATGCCACCCTACTACTCCTACTACTTATATATAGTAGTATCGAGGATTCGAGGTGCTGGTTACGTACAGCGAATACATTAAATATGGCTACAGTAAAAACACCCGCCCGACGCGCGAAGCATGTGAAGCTAGTACAAATAGTGTACTACTATTTTTGATTGGCCTCATCCGATAACCTGTTGCAATGCACGTACAATTATGTATTCGGAAAATATTTTTTTGCCTCGTCGCACCACTCACTCAGAGAAGCGACTCCAAAGCCATTCATAAATTTAGTAAGTTTATCACAGGCATATCATTTTATCACATACAACAGGTCATCAAACCACATCAACAATGACGATACATTATAAATACTAAAGTTTTCATCACACAACAAATAATGAACTTCAACTCAACCAATCCTCGGCATCGGAAACACTTGCTTTGAACCACAAGTGATTCTCTGGGACGGGCCATCTATTGTCAATCTCGAGACCATCGCAGGACTGATCTTCCAGGCTGAAGCGGCCTACTATATCAGTACCAGGGTAGGGAACCACCCAAATGTCCGAGGTATAGATATAGTTGCTTCTCATAAATGGTACTAGTAACGTTGTGTCAACAGCAGTTGGATCGCCTTTCACCATCATCGGATAGTTTTGTCCAAGGAAGAGCGAGTTTTCTCCAAGACTATCAATTCTGTACCAGGGAGAAGGTGTTGGCTCTAGAACACTAGTATCCATCCCGAATACCATGCAACAAGTGTTGGAATAGGTCCGGAGAGTGCGACCATGGGAGACAACACGTGCTCCCTCAGTAGTAACAAACTTAGTGCGCTATATACACACAAGTAGAGGTGATCCATCGGAATTAGTTGCCAGGCGCCACTGAGTATATAAGTTCTGCTCGTCCTCATGCTCGTGATCATCACCATCGTCATCTCCCCCTTGGTTATAAATTTTTTCAAGTATAGCTGGTGGAATGTTCATAGGACCTTGGAAACACAAGAAGAAGGTTAATTAGTAAAGGTAAACTTGCTAACCCGCGTGCATGTGGATGAAACAATTATAATTACGGTGGAAGACAAACATACCGAAACTACGAGGATCCCATGCAAAAACAGTGCCATGAGTGGTGGAAGCAAACACAAGACCCTCGTATTGAATTGCATCACAGTACACATCCGTGTATAGAAACTGATTTTTGAGCAATATCCATCGAGTCGAACCACAAAGGAGGGCAACAAGCTTGTCGAAGATAGCAACAACTTCCTAGTTCTTGTAATTCCAAGAGCAGTTGGGAACTCGACAAATTGCTATCTTCCGTAGATGACAATCACCATGATAGTATTTGAACGTGCGTACAATACCGGTGTGCTCAACCTCTCGGCAGTCTGCTGAGATTTTTTGAAGTGGAACCCGGTGACGAGTGTACACATTCGCAAGTTCCCACTCGCAGTTATACCCAATATAAACAACCCAATCTCCATTTGCGCCTGCCCAATCCTTGCCCTCAAGCGATGGCATCTTAACATCATACGTATCATTATCAAGCGGCATCAACTTGCACAAGGCGAGGCCTCCGTCGTCCCCGCGCCAGTCATCAGGGTCACGGCGAAGAAGATAGGGGAGATCAAACCACTCCTTGACCCTTGGGTTCCTTGTAATGATGTTATTAGCTGAGTTGAGAATGGTCTTGAACGAACCTGCCATGCTAGCCGAGGTGATGACGTCGCACCGATCAATGAGTTCCTCCACCATGTCATCTTTCAGATTGGGGCAAGAATAACGGGGTCATTTCCGGCATGTTCCCTCCATGGAGTAGACGATCGAACAATGGCAGAAGGAAGGGTGAAGGCAAATGGAGGAGGGAGGAAGAGCGTGCGACATCAGTTCCAAATCAAGAGGGAAAGGCGAAGAGTCGGTGGACAGTTGCCAGTTTGCCACGGTACACGAAGAGGCGCCCCGGCCTATACGTCCGTTCAGAAATACTAGTAGAAAAGGACTCGTCGTCGTCTCACTAACATATTGGAACGGGCCCACATGTCAATGAAACATGGTGTGTAATTTCTCGTGCAAAATGCGATCTGGCCGCGTTGGCCTGAGGTGTCGCATTAGTTTTTTTTTTGAAAGTTTGCCGCATTAGTTATCAACCTTTTTTTTACATACAATCTGAATGGATAGCTCCTGTGGTCATCACACGTGAGCGGATATAGTGATGGTTGATTCGCCTGAGCAACTTATTACTGTGGGAATATGGGAGTACCAGCGGATTCAAGGAACAGAGAAATGATGGTTGCTTCGTCCGAGCAACTTACTGTGGCGAAGGTGGGGCTCTGTGATTTGACTGCTCACTAGTCATTACTACTGTGGCGCAACGACCGGGGTGAATCTTTCCCTGAAGTTGTGTTGTGCACTCAATATTGTTGCATGGCAAGTGGAGCCGGATGAAGGATGTCCAACATGTCGGCGAAACGAAGTTGAATTGTTTCTGGCATTGCTATCAATCCTTCAGGATTTGTTTATATGTACGCATAATTTTAATGAAATTGTACTGTGATGCTATGAAGGTTTCAACTTTGGTTCCCGCAGGAAAAAAAAGGTTTCAACTTAGGATTCATGTGTCTTGCCTCGAGATTATCTCGTTACAACATTCCATCAAATACAAATGAAACTACCATGGCTACCATGGCTAATGCATCTCAATGGTTCGCAGATCAGCGCCAATATTCACATCACAACTGAAGACAAAGTTGTGAGAAGGTGTACAAATAAAGAAAAAATATAATTGATCGATGATGTTCGTAGGCATGGCTCCATTTCCTTGGCACAGTGTTCATTGCTTGGCAGCTAGTTTCACCCAGCTCTGTAGCCAAAAAAGAGGTGTATGGAGGACACCACAATCCGATCATTTTGTGCAGCTCCACTAAAATCGAGCGGACCATCCCTGTTTGCAAAGATATCCAGTCAGTGTGATTACAATAATAGTGGAACTAGATGATGAAACATAACACACATAAATAGAAGCCGATCACCTCTACGATCTCTCTTTAGGACTAACTTCTTGTTGGAGAAGATTAGGCACGAACTTGGATGAGGAGGATAGCAAAAACCAATCTCACTTTCTGCAGTCCCACAGAAATGTAAAAAAGTTGCCCGTGTGACATTTTGGTGGAACTGCACAAAACACTCTTAAGAAAAAAGTGATTTGTGCAGTTCACCAAAAGGTCACAATAGCAACGAGGTGAAAATGGATAGCCCTGTTTGCAAAAGGAGGTAGAAAGGAAACAATTACTACCCAATAACACGTAGAAGACACATACGCCAACAAAAAATAAGCATATCCCATGTAATAAGGGAAAGATAGCACATGGTGGTTTATCAAAAATGGTTTGAGGTCGAGATTGCAAGATGGAAAGTACGTCGGCCGAGATACGATTTAAGCAAACAATTAAAGAAGATCCACATGCAGCAACATGGCAAGATGGGCAGTGGAGCAAGGTCGGAGGAAGCTATACCTGAGGGTCGTCGGGATGTTACTAGGAGGGCGCTGGCGGCCGGTATCTGCCCATACTACGGCAGCGAGCAAGTGGCGAAGGCCCTACCACGCTGGACTTGGTCAGAGAGAACGACAGTTACCGGAGATCGGGACATGCTGCCTCAATGCCGTCGAACAGAGAGACGATGCACATCCTCCCTTTTCGCCGGCGGACAGGATGCGGTCGGATCACTGACCAACGCTAAGGGAGAGAGGCCACGGCCGCCTTGTATGAGATGGTGTGACGAGAGACAAACCCATTTTTCCATTTTCCCCACGGTAATCATTTTATATTCTGTACATACCATTGAGGAATATATAACTTTATTTAATACTAACGCGTCAAGTCGAACTTTGTTCCGTCTAGGCGTGGTACCTGACCCTCCTTCGAGTAAACAACCGCTACACGCGTCAAATTATCACGTGGGATGCCTTTTCGTACAGAAACGAACTCCACCATGTACCCGCGCGGGTGTGGCCGGGAACGAGACATGAGTACGTGTGTCCTGTGTGCACTTCTTCTTTAGGTGCAGGTACGTACGTGGGTGGGTGTGAGAGAGATGGTTTGTGCGAAACAGAGGCAATGTGTTGATGATATCTCAAACAGAAAAATGTAACATATGCAATGTGTGTGAAATGGAGTCATGGACGTGAGATATCGATAGAATTGAAAACAGGGATGAAGTGTGTGGCTGCACGATCGATAAAGAGTGCCATCGAATTTGTGTTTGCCCACATCAAAGATACAGGGCGGATGGCCTACTGGAATTTGAGAGGCCAGAGGTGCAGTTTTTCTCCGTGGCATGGATACCTACCTACAATGTTTGACTATCGGTGTGGGGGGGAGGGGCAGAGACCGATCGACTAGTATATGTGTGGGGAAGGAGAGAGACCTAGCTATGTATTGAGGGAGATCGATCGACATCCATGGATATGTGTAGCAGAAGAATAAGGTTGGGAGAAAGAAAAAGGTAGAGCATCGGAGGGTTGGTGGTGGAGTGGCGTCTCACAAATGGTGGGAGAGGCCTACTAGACAAACAGAGGGTATGAGTGCAATATCAATAAGAGAGGGCGGGGGATGTTTGTCTGTCTATGCACGTGCGTGTGAGAGACGGGTCGGGAGGTATGCAAGGATGATGAGGGGAGAAGATATGGTTGTGGTAAGCATACGTAACTACATAGGAAGATCAACCGTCGTGTGTCCAAGAAAGGGAGATACATAACTAGCGAGGTAAGTGTATTGGTGCTTGGGGAAGACGAATTATAGTCGACCTGGCTATATGTAGGGAGATCAGTTCATATACATGCCTACATGTGTTAGAAGCAAATAAGGTCCGGAGAGACAGACATGGGGAGAGGGGTGCGGCTAGGAGGTGGTGCGAGAGGCCTACCATGTCGAGGGGGGAGGAGTGTGCGAGTATGTGATCAATGAAAAGAGGGGCGGGAGTGTGCACCTACGTGGAACCGTATTGGACATAGGGGGGCATGGACGGTGAGAAGAGAAGAGGGGAAGTATATATGTGTTTGTTGTAGCCACACTTGGCTAGAGAGGTATATCGACCGGTGTGTACCGGAAAGAAGGAGCCGGGGGCCTACACACATCGCGGGTGGACGACCTAAAGAGAAATAATGAACGTGCGCGATGGAGGGGACGCTAAGGGTGGGTGAGAGGGGGCGGGCGTGTGCATGCACGATAGAAAGTTAGCGCTAGCTAGCTACAAATAGAAGAGGATCGTGAAGGTGTAAAAGACGAACAAAGATCATAATTCATTATAAAAAAAGTGGATACGGATACTTGAAGAAGATATCATAATGTAGAACATTGATTATAATTTGGGCTAATGTGTGGCTTTTGCAACTCAGGTCTAAATACTTGTCATAATGTAGGGGGCGGGGCACTATACTTTGTGTGATAAACACGGTGTACGTATGGAACATGGTTTAGATTATGAATATATAGTTAGTACATCAAATGTACTATTATTTGGAATCAACATCAAGTGTATTCAAAAAATAGAATTCGAGTTCATGTAGTACACATAGTTCATATCTATCTCTATAGTAATCATGTGGTGTGTTATTAAGGTAATACACGAATGATGGTTGAAGTTGGCAACAATCATGATTGTAGATTCTTATTGAAATAGAGAAACGAATTCAAATTTGGTTCGAATTGCAGCGGTAGTATAGACATTTGGAATGCACTAAAATGTTGGTATGAGTAGGTTACATGCATTATACAGCAAGCAAAAAAATCTAATTGGACATAACACGGATTCATACTCCCTCCTTCCATCTATATAGGGCGTAATGAGTTTTTAAGACCGCCTTTGACTATTGACAAGATTAATAGTACATGACATGCACAATGTGAAAATTATATCATTGAAAGAACCTTTCAAAAACGAATTTAACGGTGTGCTTTGTGTAAGTTGCATGTCATATATTATTTCTCTAATATTTGGTCAAAGTGAGCATCAAAAAACGCCATTAGGCCCTATATAGATGGAAGGAGGGAGTAGCTTTGAATAGCATTTGTATAGTAAAACGGGGCAAGACTCTCTCTTTGTGTGGTGTGAATAGTTTTATTTTTTTTGTTTTCTTTTTGGTTGAGGGAAGTGCGAATTGATTTGGCACGTACAAGTACAATATTACTACATGTTAGGCTTGTCCCTAAAATTCAACCCGCGTCTTGTTATATCCCAAAAATTCAGATACCGTGCTCCCAAAACTGGCGCCTTCACAACCCGCGCCTTGCTATCCCGAAATTACAACGCACGCGAAAACTCCCTCCAGCTGCCAAATCCTGACATGCGAAATCCCCCTTCTAACCCTGAGCCGAAAGGGCCGCTAGTTCAAATCGGTGGGGGGTACTTTTGTAACACACCCTACATTTTGCACAAGTGCGTCCCTAAGTCATGGTTCACCCCCTCCCATCGCCCCCTTTTTGCCATTCGAAATCCCAGGCCGCCATAACCTCTCCGCTCCAGCCGTGAAACCCTACCCTCCTCCGTCCGCCACCTCACCGCTGCCCAGCCGGAGCCTCTTCCCCGACGATGTCGTCCACCACAACAGCTCGATGTCCCTCATCCACCTCCCCGGACGAGGATCCATCGTCCATCTCATCGTCCCGCCGGTTCAGCCGCCCCGTCCTCCACCTCCAAGGAGCTGCTCTGACGATCGCCTCGTCTATTGCCGCTGCTCCATCCCCATAGTGTCGCCTTAACCTGCTCCACCGGAACCGCAACATCCTCACCGACTCCTCAGACGAAGCCGAGGCCTACTCGGCGCCACCAAAGAGGTTGTACACTCATCGCATCACACCTTCTCCTTAACTCAACCTCCCGGCACCGACGGTGCTCCATCCTGCACCCCCATCGAGTGGCTACCTTGAAGTTGGCGTCGCGGGTGACATCTCCATGGCAGCACTCCCCCAGTGCGAGGCCCCTTCGGCGGTGGCATCCATACCAGCCGGATCTGCTACTGCTGCTCCGGCTCTCGCTCGCGCTGCTGCTGCTCCGGCTCTCGCTTGATCGCCCAGCTGTTGCTGCTCCGGCTCTCGCTCGCTTGCTCGCGCTGCTGCTGCTGCTCTTCCCCTCGCTCGTGCTGCTGCTCTGCTCCGATTTAGCCACACTTCAGTCGACTGAATCGACTTTTGGGTCAATCGATTTTTAGGGGTTGGGGGGCTCACCGGAGTTAAGGTAGAACCACCCGCAGCGGGGATGGGGGCTTGTCGGAGAGGTACCCCACTATCTATCTTAGGGTTCAGGGTGGGGGCAGGGGCCTAGAGGGCTGGCCGGGGTGGTGTAGGACCTTGAAGTATGTCTAGAGGGGGGGTGATTAGACTACTTGACCAATTAAAAACTTAACCTTTTCCCAATTTTAGAGTTTGGCAGATTTTAGCTATCTTGGGACAAGTCAAGCAATCATCACACAATTCAAGCAAGCATGCAAAGAGTATATAGGCAGCGGAAATTAAAGCATGCAACTTGCAAGAAAGTAAAGGGAAGGGTTTGGAGGATTCAAACGCAATTGGAGACACGGATGTTTTTGGCGTGGTTCCGATAGGTGGTGCTATCGTACATCCACGTTGATGGAGACTTCAACCCACGAAGGGTAACGGTTGCGCGAGTCCACGGAGGGCTCGACCCATGAAGGGTCCACGAAGAAGCAACCTTGTATATCCCACCATGGCCGTCGCCCATGAAGGACTTGCCTCACTAGCGGCAGATCTTCATGAAGTAGGCGATCTCCTTGCCCTTACAAACTCCTTGGTTCAACTCCACAATCTTGTCGGAGGCTCCCAAGTGACACCTAGCCAATCTAGGAGACACCACTCTCCAAGAAGTAACAAATGGTGCATTGATGATGAACTCCTTGCTCTTGTGCTTCAAATGATAGTCTCCCCAACACTCAACTCTCTCTCATAGGATTTGGATCTGGTAGAAAGAGGGTTTGAGTGGAAAGCAACTTGGGGAAGGCTAGAGATCAAGATTCATATGGTAGGAATGGAATATCTTGGCCTCAACACATGAGTAGGTGGTTCTCTCTCAGAAATGGTAAGTTGAAAGTGTAGGTTTGGTCTGATGGCTCTCTCCACGAATGAAGAGGAGGTGGAGGGGTATATATAGCCTCCACACAAAATCTAACTGTTACACACAATTTACCAAACTCGGTGGGACCGATTCAACAGACTCGGTCAGACCGATTTAGTAAACCTAGTGACCGTTAGTGATTTTCGGTGGGACTGACATGCAACTCTGTGAGACCGATTCGGTTAGGTAGGGTATAACGTAATCTCGGTAAGACCGATTACACAAACTCGGTGAGACCGATTTTGGTAATAAGCTTTCCAGAGAGTTGGTCAGGTAAACTCGGTGGGACCAATTTGCTCCTTTCGGTGAGACCGAAATGTTACAAAAGGGAAACAGAGAGTTTACATTGCAATCTCGGTGGGACCGATCGCTCACTTCGGTGAGACCGAAACGTTACAAAGGGAAACAGAGATATTACAATCCCATCTCGGTGAGACCGAGATCCCTATCGGTAGGACCGATTTGCTTAGGGTTTGTGGCAGTGGCTATGACATTTGAAATCGGTGGCGCCGGATTGGAAGAATCGGTGTGACCGATTTTGGCTTTGGGTTTAGGTCATTTGTGGATGTGAGAAAGTACCTGAGGGTTTTTGGAGCATATCACTAAGCACATGAAGCAAGAGGCTCATTAAGCAACACCTCATCCCTCCTTGATAGTATTGGCTTTTCCTATGGACTCAATGTGATCTTGGATCACTAAAATATAAAATGAAGAGTCTTGAGCTTTTGAGCTTGAGCCAATCCTTTGTCCTTAGTATTTTGAGGGATCCACTTTCATCATCCATGCCATGCCATTCAATGAGCTTTCCTGAAATAATAGTCTTGGAATAGCATTAGCTCAATGAGCTATATGTTGTTATGAATTACCAAAACCACCTAGGGATAGTTGCACTTTCAATCTCCCCCTTTTTGGTAATTGATGACAACACATAGATCAAAGCTTCGACAAATGATAATAAGAATAAAAACATCGTCGGTTTGAGAAGTATGTGATAAGCAAGAGCTCCCCCTAAATTTGTGCATAGTTTAAAATTTGCTTTGGACTGCAAATGCACAAGGAATTAGGCTCATGGGTTACTCTTCCATGTCACATACATCTTGGTGGAGCGCTCAAAATAATAAATATTGAATACATGCACTCATCACCAAGCAAAGTGAATAATCACATAAGATAGATAAGATAATATCATCAAACATGCATAAGTGTAGCTTATGATCAAACACATGATCATCAATTTCTCACAAGAATAATATAGTATCTCAAGCAATCAAAAGCAAACAAGTTTGAACCAACAAAGCAAGAGAGAACAAAAGCCACACTCTCTCTCTCTCGAAGCCTATGATCTATACATTTTTCTCCCCCTTTGGCAACAAGTTACCAAAAAGTTCATAGAAAATGCATAGTGCTAGATCAACTCTCAGGCTTGATCTTCAGTCGATGGTGTAGAGATGGCTCCTTGGACGAAGGCTTCAGTTGATGTAGAAGGTGCTGGAGTTGATACTGAAGTTGGTTGCACTGGAGCTGTAGGAGCTGTAGCTGGTGCAGATGATGTTGCTCTGGTGTTTGGCACTGGCATAGCAGCTGACCTCTGAGCTCTAGGCACTCTGGCAAAGACATTAGTGGTAGTCTTGCCCTTCCTCTCCTGCAAGCATCCTGCAGTTTCTCCACAACTGTCTGAATCTCAGTTACCTTGACATCAAGATCATGAAATTTGAGTTCCATGATTCTCTCCAGGATCTCCTGATTTTGAGTGAGGGTGGCCAATCCCTTCTCAATTCTAAGAGATGATGCTATCAAGTAACCAAGCTGCTCCTGCTTGTTCTTCAAGAAATACTCAGATGCCTCCTCTTGAGTTGGCATCTTGGCAGCCTTCTCCTTCCTTGCCTTCTCCTTCTTCTCCTGAGCTTGAACTGATGATGGATCATCCTCATTCATGACAACCTCATTGTCTTCAAAGTCTGGATAGAGTGGAAAATGTTCCCTATCTAATAGATATTTTCCAGTTCCCATCTTTGAGTTAATCAACTCCTGGATCTGAGGAGCATATCCACAACTCCTCTTCTGATCTGCTGCCGTCCTCTTAATGGTTTCAACTATAAGGCTCATGACTTTGAATTTCTGTGGCACATCAAATAAATGCAACATATTGATTGCATGCCCTCTGATCATGTTGTGGTCACCAGACTTAGGCAAAAGAGTGTGCCTTAGGATCCAATTGATTGTAGGCAGCCCTGACAGAAGAAAGTGGACTGATCCAAAAGAGAAAGTCTCTAGGGCTTTGTCTGGGATCTCCTTGTACATATGTGCCATGGTATTGTGTCCCATTTTCTTCTTGGCATATACATCCAGATCATCATCATTTTCCTTTGGGGCATTTATCAGTTTTGCCCACTCCTCAACAGTTGACTGGTACCTTGTACCTTCAGACATCCAAACTATCCTCCCATCTGGATAGAAGTGTGCTTGGAGTAGAATTGCATGATAAGTTCATCATTCTAGTTTGTGAGCTTTTGCCCAACAAAATCTGCAACTCCACAAGCAACAAAGCTGTCTTGCACTCCAGGATAGTGCTCTTCATTCTCCTTCATGTAGGTCCAGTCGACCCACCTCATATCACAAACTATGGGCTTCTTATCCAACAAAATTGTCTCATAGAAGTCCTGTTGTTCCTTTGTATGGAACCTGTAATCAACAGCAGTTCTTCTCCTTGTGGCATATGGATCTGCCATCCTCCATAGCCTCAACCCTGAGTCTTTTCTGATGTTCATGTCCTCAGCCATAGGATGGGCATCATTGTGGTCTGGTATCTTAGGCTTGAGCTTCCTCAAAACTTGTCCTTCTTCATCTTCCTCCTCAGCAACCTCAGGCACTGGGGCCTTGTTCTTCTCAGCAGCTGGAATATTCCTGGTATTCCTCTTTGGTGCAGTCTTGGCCTTGGGGGCAGCTTTGGGTGCTTCCTTGGGCCTAGATGTTGCAGCCCCTGATCTAATAGCATCTCCCATAAGCTTTGGTGCCTTTGGTGCTGGTGCAGCAAGACCTTCTTCTTCCATCATGGAAGTTTGACCAACAACTCTGGCCATGGTCTTCTTGACCCTTTCCTTCCTCTTCTTGCCTTCAGCAGCTGGCCCTTTGGGATCAGGCTTTTCAGGCAGTTGAGTTGATGCTCTGGCCTTGGACATTGGTTGTCTTCCTGCAGGCCTTTTAATCTTCATGCCTGGCTTTGTATCCTTTGCTGAGCCATACTCCTTTTTGAGCACTACCTTCTTGGAGGTAGCCTCATCCTCTTCAGCTCTATAGTCCTCATCTTTAGAGTCTAAAGTTCTCTTCTTCCTTTGCCTGGTAGCAGCCTTAGGCAGGTTGCTAGGAGTGCTTCTGTTGCCTTCATCTGAAGTGTTGGAGGGACTAGTGCCCTCACTCATGTGAATCTGCTCTGCTGACTTGTTCTGGCTGTCACTCTGGTCTGACATGCTGCAAACACTGACTGCTGACCTTGTGAAGAGTTATAGATGAGATAGAGTGGATGAGCATCACAAAATGCAGAGATTTTTGCAAAAGAATGATTCAAAAATTCAGTTTCAGTTTTCCACAAAAAGCATTTCGGATCAACCGATTTTCAAACTCGGTGATACCAAAGCAGTTTTTGGAACCTAAACTGATGAACTCGGTTGGACCGAGTCACAGTTCGGTGGCACCGAGACTTCTAGGGTTTCACAAAGTCCTAAAATCGGTCGCACCGATTAGCAATTCTCGGTCAGACCGAGAGTCACTAGTGCTATGGCATAACCCAAATCGGTGGGACCGAGTTTTTCAACTCGGTGGGTCCGAGATGGTTTCGGCGGAAACCTAACCCTAAATTTTCAAATCTCATCTAATCTACGGATTGCATTGACTGGATAGGAGTGTTTCAATCGTGGCAAGAATCAATAAGAACACAATGTGCTAGGAATCGGACGAGGATAGCACAGTGATCGAGTCCATACCCTAGTGCAGTGATGAACTCGCTATGGCGGCAACGGCGGGGTTGAATTCCATTGACGGCGGCGGAGACCAGCGACAGGAGGCGGCTGACGACGAGGAGACGATCCGGAGACCCTGGAGGCAGAGCGAGTTATTGCATGGGCGAAGGGGTTCGAAGGAATTTCCAAATTTTTGCCCGTGACTATATATAGCCCGACCTTGTCGATGTGACCGAGTGGAACAACTCGGTGGCACCGAGATGCATAACTGTGTTCAGTTACAGCAACTCGGTGTGACCGAAAAGTTCAAATCGGTTGCACTGAGATTGAAAACCTAGATCGACTTAGTGATCTTGGTGGGACCGAAATGGAGGAATCGGTCAGACCAAGAATCACAAAGAAGTTTTGGAAGTTTAAGTCTATGACGAATCGGGGACTCCGAGTGCTCCTCACACAGAGTGGTTCGAATCTGACTTGATCAAATTTTGTGATGTAGCATGAATAGAGTTTGAGACGAGAAAAGCATAGATAGCTAGAGAAAGTTCTTAGGCATTCTTGTCCATCCACTTGGCCAAAAGAAGAAAGAACCAAACAATCAAAACAACAAGTGGATGTCCTTGAATGAGTAAAATATGCACCAACATGCTCACACAATAAGATAGCAAATGAAATATGTGGCAAAGCATGCACAACCAATTCTAGCATCTATCAAACAATTGGCGATGACTAGGTCATCTATATATGAGTATATTGACTTAGGAGTCAAATTATAAACATTTGATCATAGGTCATACTCATCGTTTAAGCTCAAGTGGGGTTACCACTTTTACATAATGCATTGATGTGTTCACACCATTAGAGTTGCTTTGACTCAATTCTTAGAGTTAAGCTCCCCCTAGATGTGAGATCCCTTTTTAGAGGGATGAACTAACCTTGGGTTTTGTTGATGATGACTTCATGTAGGTGTTGAAGATGTGGATGCTCAATGTTGATGTAGTCCATTTGGAGCAATCCTTTGGAGTGAGTTGCACTTTCAACTTGCCTACATGGGTTAGTCCCACAAGGAACAAACAAGAATATCCAAAGACATAGAGTGATGCACACACAAGATGATGTCTATGAAAACATTAGGTTACCTTGTCCCTTGCCTTACCAACATGAGGGTTTGTGACTCCTTGAACTAGTGCAAGATGTGGAAGTTGATTGCACTTGTAATTGCCATAGTGATATGAGTGAAGAATGTTGGCGGACTCACCCTCAAAAACTCTCTAGTTCTTCTTCTTCAGGATCCACATCAACTTGATGGGAATCCTTGGAGTTGTAGTTGTACTTGATTAAGTAGAACTTGACGTAGTCTTGGGAACCCACTTGCACGAGGCTTTAGGTGCTTCTACAAATGCATCAATATCTTCTTGAAGCTTGTCCTTGCCTTTGTTCTTGTGGTCTTGTGGTGGAAGATCATCTTGAGCTTGTGTTCCCTTGAAGGAAGTATACTTCTCTTGTTGAGGAACAAACTTCGTCTTGGGATATTGATCTTCTTCCCACTCAACTCCATTGGCATTGAACTTTCGTTCAAAACCAACACCTTGATTCTTCCGGTGTCTTCCTTGCTTGCGTACAATTTCCTCGAATTGCTTACTCCAAGCAAGGCTCTTGTAAACACCTTTCTCTATAATTCCCTTCAATAAGCTATTTTCTTGCTCAAGTGTAACTTGGCTAAGAGAATCATTAGTGGAATCAAGAGAACTACTAGAAGCAACAATATTGGATTTGACATTATTATTGTTACTACTAGAGGAAGTATCTTTCTTGTACTTGTTACTAGACTTGACTTGAGGCATGTAAGTAGATAGGAGTAAACGCTTGGCAATGTAAGAAGAACTTTTCTTACGGAGATCATCATTGATTGCTTTTAAGAACTCATGCTCTTGCTCAAGATTGAGCTTTTCAAAGCGTAACTTCTCATGAGCCCTTAAAAGTTCTCGATGATCTTCGAAGATAGTTTCATGAGCCAACTTAAGAGTGTTTAGTTCTTTAGTTAGAAGCTCAATTTTCTCCTTATCATTGTCATTCGTTTGATTAGCATGATTAATTGACGTTTCATCATAGTATTCATCACTAGAGTTGTCAACAAGTAAATCATCATCCACAAGCAAGTCATCTTCATCACTATTGAAATCAACATACTCAGGATGTGTTACCTTTGGACCTTTGGCCATGAAGCATCTTCCAATTCCTTCATTTGGTGAATCAAATATGTCGTAGGAGTTGGTTGACACAAGTGCTAGACCGGCAACACCTTCATCTTGAGTATATTCGGAGTCGGAGTGATAGCTTCTCTCGGAGTGATGGTCGGAGTCGGAGCCGGATACCCATTCACCAACATGAGCTTGATGTCTTCGTTTTGTGTAGCTCCTTGATGACTTGTCCTTCCTTTCTGAATCCTTGCTTCTCCGTGAGGGTCTTCGTTCATAACGATCATCTCTACTCCTCCTCTCTCTTGGTGGTGATTCTTCTCTTTGCTTCTTCTTTTTGGAGAATCTTCTCTTCTTTTGTAGGGTGCCGTACACTCATTGGAGTAGTGTCCAGGCCTTCCACAATTGTAGCAATTGCTCTCTTGACTAGAAGATCTTTTGTCATGATAAGACCTTGACTTGGAGCTTCTTTCTTTGCTTCTGCTCTTGTAGAATTTGTTGAAGTTCTTCACCATTAAGCTCAATTCTTCATTGAAGGTTTGTTTCTCACTTGATGATGTGGGGGCTTCACTTGAGTCTTTGTAAGCACCACTTGACTTGTTGTGAAGTTCCTCCTTATCCTTGAGTGACATCTCATGAGCAACAATTCTTCCAATGACTTCCGTTGGCTTGAGATCTTTGTAGTTTGGCATCATTTGGATCAATGTGCACACGGTATCATACTTTCCATCCAATGCTCTTAGGATCTTCTTGATGATGAATCTGTCGGTCATCTCTTCACTCCCTAAGCCGGCAATCTCATTTGTGATAAGTGCAAGCCTAGAGTACATTTCAGCGACACCTTCACCATCCTTCATTTTGAACTTGTCAAGCTAACTTTGGAGCACATCCAACTTGGATTCCTTGACGGATACAGTACCTTCGTGCATATCAATCAAAGTATCCCAAATTTCCTTTGCATTCTCAAGACGGCTGATTTTGTTGAATTCTTCGGGGCACAATCCGTTGAAGATGATATCACAAGCTTGAGCGTTGTATTGCAGCATCTTCAATTCTTCCGCATTAGCTTCACGGTTCGGCTCTCTCCCATCAAAGAATTCACCTTGCAAGCCAATACAAATAATTGCCCAAACAGCGGGGTTATGTCCGAGAATATGCATTTTCATCTTATGCTTCCAACTAGCAAAATTAGTACCATCAAAGTAAGGACCTCTACGGTGATAATTTCCCTCGCTAGACGCCATACTCTCCTAGGTTGTGAAACCAAGGCTATGACCACCAAAAGCTATGGAAATCAAAGCAAATGGAGACCAAAGCTCTGATACCACTTGTAGGACCTTGAAGTATGTCTAGAGGGGGGTGATTAGACTACTTGACCAATTAAAAACTTAACCTTTTCCCAATTTTAGAGTTTGGCAGATTTTAGCTATCTTAGGACAAGTCAAGCAATCATCACACAATTCAAGCAAGCATGCAAAGAGTATATAGGCAGCGGAAATTAAAGCATGCAACTTGCAAGAAAGTAAAGGGAAGGGTTTGGAGGATTCAAACGCAATTGGAGACATGGATGTTTTTGGCGTGGTTCCGATAGGTGGTGCTATCGTACATCCACATTGATGGAGACTTCAACCCACGAAGGGTAACGGTTGCGCGAGTCCACGGAGGGCTCCACCCACGAAGGGTCCAGGAAGAAGCAACCTTGTCTATCCCACCATGGCCGTCGCCCACGAAGGACTTGCCTCACTAGCGGTAGATCTTCACGAAGTAGGCGATCTCCTTGCCCTTACAAACTCCTTGGTTCAACTCCACAATCTTGTCGGAGGCTCCCAAGTGACACCTAGCCAATCTAGGAGACACCACTCTCCAAGAAGTAACAAATGGTGCGTTGATGATGAACTCCTTGCTCGTGTGCTTCAAATGATAGTCTCCCCAACACTCAACTCTCTCTCATAGGATTTGGATCTAGTAGAAAGAGGGTTTTAGTGGAAAGCAACTTGGGGAAGGCTAGAGATCAAGATTCCTATGGTAGGAATGGAATATCTTGGCCTCAACACATGAGTAGGTGGTTCTCTCTCAGAAATGGTAAGTTGGAAGTGTAGGTTTAGTCTGATGGCTCTCTCCACGAATGAAGAGGAGGTGGAGGGGTATATATAGCCTCCACACAAAATCTAACTGTTACACACAATTTACCAAACTCGGTGGGACCGATTCAACAGACTCAGTCAGACCGATTTAGTAAACCTAGTGACTGTTAGTGATTGTCAGTGGGACTGACATGCAACTCGGTGAGACCGATTCGGTTAGGGCTAGGGCATAATGTAATCTCGATAAGATCGATTACACAAACTCGGTGAGCCAATTTAGGTAATAAGCTTTCCAGAGAGTTGGTCAGGTAAACTCGGTGGGACCGATTTGGTCCTTTTGATGAGACCGAAATGTTACAAAAGGGAAACAGAGAGTTTACATTGCAATCTCGGTGGGACCGACCGCTCACTTCGGTTAGACCGAAACAATACGAAGGGAAACAGAGATATTACAATCCCATCTTGGTGAGACCGAGATCCCTATCGGTAGGACCGATTTGCTTAGGGTTTGTGGGAGTGGCTATGACATTTGAAATCGGTGGCGCCGGATTGGAAGAATCGGTGTGACCGATTTTGGCTTTGGGTTTAGGTCATTTGTGGATGTGAGAAAGTACCTAAGGGTTTTTGGAGCATATCACTAAGCACATGAAGCAAGAGGCTCATTAAGCAACACCTCATCCCTCCTTGATAGTATTGGCTTTTCCTATGGACTCAATGTGATCTTGGATCACTAAAATATAAAATGAAGAGTCTTGAGATTTTGAGCTTGAGCCAATCCTTTGTCCTTAGTATTTTGAGGGATCCACTTTCATCATCCATGCCATGCCATTCATTGAGCTTTCCTGAAATAATAGTCTTGGAATAGCATTAGCTCAATGAGCTATATGTTATTATGAATTACCAAAACCACCTAGGGATAGTTGCACTTTCAGGTGGCGGTGGGGAGTTCTTTCGGGGCGGCGAGGCGGCGCTGGGGCCGGCGGTTCGGCTGGTGGTGGCTAGCGGCTCGGCGGGGTGCAGGTTGAAGATGAACTGCAGACCCTCCCTAAACTACATGTCAAGTGCCTCTCAGCTACCATTGCGTTTAGTTTCGACAGTAACATTCATATTCCACAGTAAATTTCAGTTTCGACAGTTAAGTTCAGAATCAACAGTTTTTACCTCATTTGTTGTAGTCAGGTGGTTTTTGGTGATGTAAATTTTACATCTATTTTACATCATCTATTGGAGATGCTATTAGAATCCCACTTGAGATTGACGATGTTTGTCTTGTGCTGCTTCAGACTTGACGTCTTACGGCTAACCGGAGCTGCTCCAACGACAAAACGATCCATCACAATAGAGCAGTGCCCTGGACGCCGTCTACAGATTCCTCAGATCTTCCTCCACACCTCCGACAGCCACCTCTGCCTCAACTGCTTCAGCGACCAACCCAATGATGCTGAGGTCTACACAGTTATGTCAAAGAGGTTGTACACTTGTTGCATCACTTATTACTCTACATTCATGTCGATCCATTAGGGCTATTTTGATTCAATGGAAAAACATAGCAATAGGGAATTTTCCAATGGCACTCTACTATTCAATTATTCATGCATTTTGTTGAAAGGAATGAAGCAAAACATCCACCTGGACCTACTTTTCAAAATCCTATGCATGAAAACAAGACCAAGTGCATTAGTGGCAGAATAACATTCTAACTATACACGCTTTCATATGGTTTCACTTTATTTTGGCCATGTTTCTTTGCATTCCTCTGCTCTTCCAATTCCTGTAAACCAAACACCCAAGTTGACAGAAATTCTGTGTTTACAAATGCCCTGTTTACCATGTGCATTCCTATCCTATTCCGGTGTTTTTCCTATCCCTGCGTTTTTAGAATCATGTAAGCCAAATGAGCCCTTACAGAATTACTTTAGTTACAGGTAGGTGTCGAAGGGAACTTTGTGTGGTTTGTCCTGCTCCTGCCGCGACGTCGTCCACCTCACCTGAGCTGCTCCATCGACAGAAGCATCCACCAAACCAGACATCACGACTCCTGACCATCTTTCACCGCCTCAGATCTCGTTCCCTGCCGCCGGCACCCACCGCAACAGCATCACCATCATCGACTCAGCAGATGAACTTGAGGAGTACACGGGTCCACAAGAGAGGTCGCACTCTTTTGTTTCTGCTTATGTTATGCATTGCTTAAAATTACCTACTACTTTATCGTCCTGTTCACCTCTTGGACTCCAAGTCAGGTCCAAATTAATGTTCAGACTTGAGTTCTAAATTAGTTGTGGGGCACATATCGAGGCAGCAATGAATAGAATGTCTGTCTAATATCTAGTTCACCTAGGGAATGCCTATGTTGTTCATCTTGGGTGGGAACCAAATAGTAAAGAAATCATCATCTGTCTTTTTATTAAATTAAAGCAACCATCAGCCTGCTATCATTATTTTTGGATCCATCCACTGGTTGTTACCATCACTCTAAATTTCTGCATGCTCTCCTTACATAAGCTCACCATATTTTTTTCGTATGCATGTGAGATATTGTACACAGTCATGCTGAACATGTAGGGAAAAAGAGAAGAGTTTTGCGCGGCAATACTATGTCATGCAGACATTGCTCCATGGTGGGTTCAATGGCAAACCCTCCCCACCCCTCTCCAGATTGTAATCCATAGGAAGATATCTATTCTAAGGCGGATTCAGACGCCGCTGACCACTCCTATTTTCCCCCAAGGTGTTTGCTCTACCTTGGCATGATGATGTTAGTCATATCATGCATATGTTGCCTTGAAGTGCCTACTTTTGACATCATATATGTCATCTGCTTAGTTTAGACATGTTCTGTAATGCCACCTGTTTAGTTTCTATATCATATTGGGAATTATGCAGTCTCATGTCTTTTAGCCAGCCATAATATATGTGAAATGTGCAATGCCATCCTGTTTAACCAGGCATCATATATTTGAATGATATCTTGCCCATCCTTTTCTTCATTACATTTCCATTTGTCGACAATGTTTGTACATTAAACTACTCTTCCTATGAATCAGCCATTTGGGTGGGAGATGGAAAAATCTGGAGTGAAAACAAGGCCTTCAGAGTAGACAGAGCTACCTGTCGAAGCAGATCTCTTGTTGGGTCCCGATAGCTCCACAAAGATGGATTCAGAGACAGATGACCAGTCCTATTCCCCCACCGAGGTGTATGCTCTAACTTGGCATGGTTATACTACTCATATCATGCATATGGTGTCTTGCATTGCATAGTTTAGACATCATATACATAATATTCAACACCATGTTCTTAGTTCAGACATCATATCGAATGCCCTCTGTTTAGCATATAAATCACATATGTCAATTAAATGATGCGATCCTGATTACTTAGATAACATGTAGGTGAATTATGTCATGCGATCTTGTTTAGTTATTCATCATACTTTGAATTATGTTATGCTATGCTATCCAGTTTAGATAGACATCATATATGTGAAATTATGTCATGCTATCAGTTTTAGTTAAACAATATACATGTCAACTATTTCATGTCCTCTTTTCCACACTATCTATTGCATCTGTCTCTCATACAATGTCTGTACATTCAACTATGTTTCCTGTTTATCAGCCATTTGAATTGGAGCGGGTGATACCAGTATCTAGCAGACTAAAAACACAGTCTTCAAATAAAACAGTGCTACCTCTTGGTGGAGATAGCACCCCGGTTGTACATGCACAAGAACTAGCCCTACCACACATAACCCAAACTCTCGCAGATTGTACCCCTACTGCGATGGACAGAGAACCAGCTTCACCCAATCTAACCCCAATCCCAGCCAATAGTAACCCAGTTCCTGTTGACATAGCACCATCTCCACCATAGAGCTCCCAAACAAGAGCAGTTAGTATGGCAGCTTCAGTACCCAAAGGGCCAGTACTATCACGGCGAACCCCAACTCCACCAGTTAGTACGCCTATTCCTGTGGAGGAAGCACAACCAGCTAGTCGTAGTTTAGCATACTAACTGGTGGAGTTGGAGTTCGCATTTGATGTTGTTAAATCATATGTGCGTATCTTCCCATCTTGGAAATATTACACTGAAGATGAAGGTAAATGCTAGTTGCAGGTGTTTGTCCAGGAGTTATGTGTAAGTAATGTTATTCATGGCAATTACTTTGCTTTGTCCCATACATCCTACCTCCATGATGGTTATAATACAGCAAATTTTCCCATTTTTCTCTATAGAGAAGGACCGATTTGGAAACTCAGGATGAGGTAACCTGTGCTAATACCTCTGCTATCTTCAAGAATGCTTGGTGGCAGTATCGGAATTACCTGAAGAAAACGTACTTCACCGGCAAAGAAACTCATCAAACTCCCTTACGTTCTCCTGAGACACATTTACTGGACGATGACTGGGAACGCCTTGTTCTTTACTGGTCCCAAACCAAGAATGTGGTAAGGTCTATGAGGTCATTTTCTATTTTTAAGTATTATATTCCTGTGTCTTACTGTACTCTGTTCATGTAGAACAAGTGCCTAAACCTGAAGAACAACTGTTCTAATTTAAGATTCCATTGCTATCATAGTTCAAAAAAGCGTTAGGCATTAATTGTGCGTTTTGCCACCGCCTTGCGCTTTACTGACCAAAGCACCTGCTTATTCGCAGTTATGCACAGATTAAGCGTAGTTATGCGCAATGCGTTTTGCCAATGCCTAGAGCCTAGGCGCGCTTAAGCGCTCGCTTTGGCGCGCCTTTTTTAACTATGATTGCTTTGCTCTTGTATCACTATATTTACTCATACAAACTTATTTTTAAATTGAAGGATCCAATCGAAACTCCAATGGCACAACAGGTATGTTCATGCATGTTTCTTTAACAGGTTTTCTCTTATCAATAGCTCTGTTGGTTTCAATTTCAATTGTGTATACAATTGACTTTCATATCATGCACATTACTAGCATCACAACAAAGCCAATAGTGTTGTTGTACATGTAGACCCGTGGTACCAATCTGAAATCTTGTTGTGTCGTGTAGTTTCCTGATACGTCTCCAACGTATCTATAATTTATGAAGCATTCATGCTATATTACTATGTGTTTTGAATGATTATGGGCTTTATTATACACTTTTATATTACTTTTGGGACTAACCTATTAACCGGAGGCCCAACCCATATTGTTGTTTTATTGCCTGTTTTAGTATTTCGAAGAAAAGGAATATCAAACGGAGTTGAAACGGAATGAAACCTTCGGCATCGCGATTTTTTGGAAGAATATCATCCAGGAGGTTTGGAGATCAAGTCAGAAGATCCTCGAGGTGCCCAGGAGATAGGGGCGCCCCCCCCCCTACAGGGCGCGGCCCCCTGTCTCGTGGGCCCCTCGAGCACCTCCCGACCGACTACTTTCACCTATATATGCCTACGTACCCTAAAACCATGAGAAATCAAGATAGATCGGGAGTTCCGCCGCCGCAAGCCTCTGTAGCCACCAAAAACCTCTCGGGAGCCCGCTCCGGCGCCCTGCCGGAGGGGGAATCCATCACCGGTGGCCATCTTCATCATCCCGACGCTCTCCATGATGAGGAGGGAGTAGTTCACCCTCGGGGCTGAGGGTATGTACCAGTAGCTATGTGTTTGATCTCTCTCTCTCTCGTGTTCTCTCTCGTGTTCCCTCTATGGCACGATCTTGATGTATCCCGAGCTTTGCTATTGTAGTTGGATCTTATGATGTTTCTCCCCCTCTACTCTCTTCTGATGAATTGAGTTTCCCCTTTGAAGTTATCTTATCGGATTGAGTCTTTTATGAGAACACTTGATGTATGTCTTGTCGTGCTTATCTGTGGTGACAATGGGATATCATGTGCCACTTGATGTATGTTTTGGTGACCAACTTGCGGGTTCCGCCCATGAACCTATGCATAGGGGTTGGCACACGTTCTTGACTCTCTGGTAGAAACTTCGGGGCACTCTTTGAAGTACTTTGTGTTGGTTGGATGAATCTGAGATTGTGTGATGCATATCGTATAATCATGCCCACAGATACTTGAGGTGACAATGGAGTATCTAGGTGACATTAGGGTTTTGGTTGATTTGTGTCTTAAGGTGTTGTTCTAGTACGAACTCTTTAATAGATCGATCTGAAAGAATAACTTTGAGGTGGTTTCGTACCCTACCATAATATCTATGTTTGTTCTCCGCTATTAGTGGCTTTGGAGTGACTCTTTGTTGCATGTTGAGGGCTTGTTATATGATCTATCTATGTTATTATTGTTGAGAGAACTTGCACTAGTGAAAGTATGAACCCTAGGCCTTGTTTCCTATCATTGCAATACCATTTACACTCACTTTTATCATTAGTTACCGGCTGTTTTTATATTTTCAGATTACAAATACCCATATCTACCATCCATATTGCACTTGTATCACCATCTCTTCGCCGAACTAGTGCACCTATACAATTTACCATTGTACTGGGTGTGTTGGGGACACAAGCGACTCTTTGTTATTTGGTTGCAGGGTTGCTTGAGAGAGACCATCTTCATCCTACGCCTCCTACAGATTGATAAACCTTAGGTCATCCACTTGAGGGAAATTTGCTACTGTCCTACAAACATGTGCACTTGCAGGCCCAACAACGTCTACAAGAAGAAGGTTGTGTAGTAGACATCATTTCCCACGCTTTGTATTCTTTCACTGCTGCTTTGTCTTGAACTGATATGATTTGAACCGTGTCTCTATTTTGATTTGGCAAGAGAATGCAGTGACCATAGGACACAGATATATTGTCATGGATCATTCAAACATGTTGAGCTTGCCTTTCCCCCTCATGCTAGCCAAAAATCCTTGCACCAAGTAGAGATACTACTTGTGCTTCCAAATATCCTTAAACCCAGTTTTGCCATGAGAGTCCACCATACCTACCTATGGATTGAGTAAGATCCTTCAAGTAAGTTGTCATCGGTGCAAGCAATAAAAATTGCTCTCTAAATATGCATGACTTATTAGTGCAGAGAAAATAAGCTTTGTACGAACTTGTTATGGAAGCAATAAAAGGACGGACTGCATAATAAAGGTCCATATACAAGGGGCAATATAAAGTGATGTTCTTTCGCATTAAGATTTTGTGTATCCAACCCTAAAAGCGCATGACAACCTCTACTTCCCTCTGCGAAGGGCCTATCTTTTACTTTATGTCTTTTACTTTATGCAAGAGTCAAGGTGATCTTCACCTTTCCCTTTTTCATTTTATCCTTTGGAAAGCACTTTGTGTTGGGGTGATCCTGATATATATATACCCAATTGGATGTAAGTTAGCATGAACTATTATTATTGACATCACCCAAAGGTGAAGGACAACGCTAACGCCCACACGTGTGGTGGGAGCCAAATCCGCCCACACGCCATATAACATACAGACTACGCCATGTCACCGCATGCATGCATGTGGAAATCTTTTTGGGTTTTCAATTTTTAAAATGTTTTATCTTTTAATGAAAAATCCGATTGAAAATCTGTTTTCACCATTAAATCCCTCGCGGCGAGATCTTCGAAACTAGATCTCATATCGATATATTTCGGTGAAAAAAAATTTGGGTTAAAAGTTGCCATGTCTATTACACATGAATTGCCATGATATTTACACTGAAGTTTCCATGATATGTTTCAGCTATTTTCTTTTACATTTAAAAGTAAATTTTAACATATTATAAAATGGGGAATTAAGAAACTAAACTTGTCATGCACCATAAACTAAAATTGCCATGATACATGCACTTAAAATTGCCATGGTTTATACAAAAAAATATTTTCATGGTTAAAGTACTGGAATTGCCATCATCAAAAAACTAAAATTGCCATGATCTACGAACTAAAATTGCCATGTGGCAACTATAGTGTAAACATCATGGCAACTTCTGGGCAAAAAAAATTGTCGAAACATATCAACATGGGGTCTAGTTTTGAAAATCTCGTTGAGACAGATTTAATGGTGAAAACGGATTTTTAATTTGCTTTTTTAATTAAGAGATAAAACATTTTTAAGCCGAAAACCAAAATAAATCTGTTGATGTCATCTATTCATACGTGGCAAAATGAGTGGTGATGGAGGCGTGTGGGCGATGTGTAAACGCCCACATGTGTGGGCATTAATTTTTTCGAAGGTGAATACGTTTGGAGGCAACATTATAAGCCCCAATCTTTCTCTGTGTCTGATTAAAACTTCATAACCATTAGTATTGCGTGAGTGTTAGCAATTGTAGAAGACTATATGATAGTTGAGTATGTGGAGTTTGTTATTCCTGAAAATAAGATGAATTGCAATTGTTTGAATGACTGAGAATGAAGTTTGCTAGTTTTCAAGAAAGTTTATGGTCTATGCTTTGACATGTTAATTGCTTGTTACTTTATCGTGAAAATTTTTATGAGATGAACTACTGTTATGACATATTATCATGCTAGAAAAGGTGACTGAAATTATCATTGATCAAACTTGTGCACCTTCTAGCATTCACACTTCATAAATTCTTTCTTTATCATTTACCTACTCAAGGACGAGTAGGAATTAAGCTTGGGGATGCTGATACGTCTCCAACGTATCTATAATTTATGAAGCATTCATGCTATATTACTATGTGTTTTGAATGATTATGGGCTTTATTATACACTTTTATATTACTTTTGGGACTAACCTATTAACCGGAGGCCCAGCCCATAATGATGTTTTATTGCCTGTTTCAGTATTTCGAAGAAAAGGAATATCAAACGGAGTGCAAACGGAATGAAACCTTCGGCATCGCGATTTTTTGGAACAATATCATCCAGGAGGCTTGGAGATCAAGTCAGAAGATCCTCGAGGTGCCCAGGAGATAGGGGGGCCTACAGGGCGCACCCCCCTGTCTCGTGGGCCCCTCGAGCACCTCCCGACCGACTGCTTTCGCCTATATATGCGCCTACGTACCCTAAAACCATGAGAAATCAAGATAGATCGGGAGTTCCATCGCCGCAAGCCTCTGTAGCCACCAAAAACCTCTCGGGAGCCCGTTCCGGCGCCCTGCCGGAGGGGGAATTCATCATCGGAGGCCATCTTCATCATCCCGGCGCTCTCCATGATAAGGAGGGAGTAGTTCACCCTCGGGACTGAGGGTATGTACCAGTAGCTATGTGTTTGATCTCTCTCTCTCTCTCTCTCTCGTGTTCTCTCTCGTGTTCCCTCTATGGCACGATCTTGATGTATCCCGAGCTTTGCTATTGTAGTTGGATCTTATGATGTTTCTCCCCCTCTACTCTCTTGTGATGAATTGAGTTTCCCCTTTGAAGTTATCTTATCGGATTGAGTCTTTTATGAGAACACTTGATGTATGTCTTGTTGTGCTTATCTGTGGTGACAATGGGATATCATGTGCCACTTGATGTATGTTTTGGTGACCAAATTGCGGGTTCTGCCCATGAACCTATGCATGGTAGAAACTTTGGGGCACTCTTTGAAGTACTTTGTATTGGTTGGATGAATCTGAGATTGTGTGATGCATATCGTATAATCATGCCCACAGATACTTGAGGTGACAATGGAGTATCTAGGTGACATTAGGGTTTTGGTTGATTTGTGTCTTAAGGTGTTATTCTAGTACGAACTCTTTAATAGATCGATCCGAAAGAATAACTTTGAGGTGGTTTCGTACCCTACCATAATCTCTACGTTTGTTCTCCGCTATTAGTGGCTTTGGAGTGACTCTTTGTTGCATGTTGAGGGCTTGTTATATGATCTATCTATGTTATTATTGTTGAGAGAACTTGCACTAGTGAAAGTATGAACCCTAGGCCTTGTTTCCTATCATTGCAATACCATTTACACTCACTTTTACCATTAGTTACCTTGTTGTTTTTATATTTTCAGATTACAAATACCCATATCTACCATCCATATTGCACTTGTATCACCATCTCTTCGCCGAACTAGTGCACCTATACAATTTACCATTGTATTGGGTGTGTTGGGGACACAAGAGACTCTTTGTTATTTGGTTGCAGGGTTGCTTGAGAGAGACCATCTTCATCCTACGCCTCCTATTGATTGATAAACCTTAGGTCATCCACTTGTGGGAAATTTGCTACTATCCTACAAACCTGTGCAATTGCAGGCCCAACAACGTCTACAAGAAGAAGGTTGTGTAGTAGACATCATTTCCCACGCTTTGTATTCTTTCACTGCTGCTTTGTCTTGAACTGATATGATTTGAACCGTGTCTCTATTTTGATTTGGCAAGAGAATGCAGTGACCATATGACATAGATATATGTTTGTTTGATGCTTTTATTATGTACTAGTACTTGGCAATAGAAGACTTGGTAGTTTAATCATGTCCACCTTACTAATGAACTGGTTCACCGAAATGAGTTTCATATACTAGTACATGCTAAACTTGTTATGTGTCTGCTTGTTTCTTCTTTTAGAATGCTGACAGAATATTGGGGAAGAGTGCCTTATTAAGCAATGGTAAAGGAAGTAATGCAGATAAGGTTCAGGATAGTGACACATCCTTGTTAGTCTCCAATAAAGCTGATAAAACAGCTAAGGAAGACTATCTTGAAGACAGCGAGACAACCCCAAAGTCCTGTGTTGGTTTAGTGTTCGAGTTACTGGCCACTACCGCTTGCACAAGCTATTCAAACTCACTGTCTGGGTCAGTTTGGTTTCTTGAGTCTCAACTACAAGCTGAAAGACATCGATCAGCTATGCTGCGACAAGAAGCGGAAGGACTGCAGAAGTCCCTGGAGCATTCAGATGCATACTTTCTGGTGCAACAGCAAGCATTGGAGGATTTTAGCGCGAGGACAAAGCTAATAAGCTTGCTAAGCTTATTGCCAGCATGGTGGATGCCCAGGATAACGTTTCCTGATCTCTTCTGAAGTTGTTTCAGTTATGCTCTTGTTTTGCTACCGCGTTTATTTGCACTGGTGGCCAATTTTGGCGGCCAGTGTATGTAATATGCTGCTTTGTTCCCTATATTTGCACTGGTGGCGAACTTTGATGCCTAGTGGATGTAATATGTGTAATAGCGGTAATAGTCTAGCGTTAATTGCTTGCTTATTTATTTCCTTATTGTCTTGTTTAGTTGTTTGCTTGTAGTCACTGCAGTTCTTTTTCTGTGTTTTTCTAGTGGCCACAATAGCCTATTTTTGGTAACTAGGCCAAATAATCATGGCAACACATGGACTGTTGTAACCATGGGCCTCCTGCGTGCCGTATGATCCATGGGCCTTCTTCGGGCCATAGGATCCATTGGCCTTCTATACGGGCCTTACGATCCATGGGCCTTCTATGGGCCGTAGGGTCCATGGGCCTTCTACGGGCCGTATGATCCATGGGCCTTCTATGGGTCGTACGATCCTACGGCCCGTATCCATGGGCCTCATACGGGCCGTAGGATCCATGGGCCTTCTATGGGGCGTATCATCATTTCGCCAATCATGGGTCGTACTATTCATGGACCATAACGGGCTGTTAATAGGCCGTATTTGATAACTCTATGAAAACAGCCCAACGGGTTTTTTTACATGAAAACGGCCCAACGTATTAACGGTCCACAAACGGGCCGACTGTAACGACGGGCTGAATTTGGCCCACAAGAAGAAAATGACAGTAACGGGTTGTATGTAACCGAATGCTGCAAATGAGCCCAAGAATAAATGGGCCCTGAGAAGGCCGGAAGATAACTTGGGTTGGAAACGGCCCAATGGAATAACGGGCCATTAATGGGTATAAAGTGATACACTATTCATTACGGGTCAGTTTCACCATGGGTCGTTAATGGGCCAAGAGTTACAAAGGGCCTCATATGGGCCGAAAGAAGTCATGGGCCACACATGGGCCGGAAGTTAAAACGGGCTGGAATCATATTGGACGGCCCAGATGACGCTACTGGGCCTAATTCGGAGAGGTCGTAACAGGCCCTGGGTTAGCGGGCTGTAAATGGGCTATATGCGAACAGGCCGTTAACAGGCTTTCCATGGGCCGGCCCGCCAACTTTTGACCAAGTCAAACGGGCCGGCCTTTTCACAGGAATGGGCCTCTGTTGGGCCGTGCCACGTGTCATCGTATCATAGGCGCCTTCAGTCCAATGAGTGGATGACATCTGTCCCAACGGTGAGCCGACACGTGTTTCCTCTAGCCAATGATGATTTTACACGTGGAAAATCCCCATTGGTTGGGGCTGTTAATGGGTTATCGGATCCAAAACCGAACCTGATAGCTTAACGGTGTTCCGCTACGGTGGATGCCACGTGTCGGTCACCCTTGACAAAAGCACTTCTGTGACGCGCGATTTATCGTCATGGAAGTGGACACTTCCGTGATGATAATTTTGGTAATGTCATGGAACACTTCTACGACAGCACAGGTATGACTATCTTGATTCTGTCATAAAATCGTCATGGATGTACATGCATGACAAAAAACGTGACCTACTGTGACAAACACATATCATCATGGAAGTGTATTCTTTTGTAGTGAAGAGAGAGAAGAAGCCATCTAGCTACTAGCTATGGACCAGAAGGTATGTGGTAAACTACTCACGCATCATCGGAGAGGCAATGGTGTTGATGTAGATCCCCTCCGTGATCGAATCCCCCTCCGGCAAGACGCCGAAAAAGGTCCCTAGATGGGATCTCACAGGTACAGAAGGTTGTGGTGGTGGAAAAGTGGTTTCATGGCTCCCCTGGATGTTTTCAGGGTATAAGAGTATATATAGGCGAAGGGGGTAGGTCAGGAGAGCCACGAGGGGCCCATGAGGTAGGGGCGCGCCCTACCCCACTAGGCACACCCTCCTGCCTCGTGGTCGCCTCGTTGCGTCTCCGACTTCATCTCCAAGTCTTTTGGTTTCCTTCTGGTCCAATAACAATCACCGCGAAAGTTTCATTCTATTTGGTACCTTTTCTGCGAAACTCTAAAAATAGGCAAAAAAACAGAAATTAGCACTGGGCTCTCGATTAATAGGTCAGTTCCAAAAATAATATAAAATAGCATATAAATGTCTATTAAACATCCAAAATAGATAATACAATAGCATGGAACAATCAAAAATTATAGATACGTTGGAGACGTATCAAGCATCCCCAAGCTTAATTCCTGCTCGTCCTCGAGTAGGTAAATGATAAAAACAGAATTTTTGATGTGGAATGCTTCCTAACATATTTATCCATGTAATTTTATTTATTGTGGCATGAATGTTTAGATCCAATAGATTCAAAACAAAAGTTTAATATTGACATAAAAACAATAATACTTCAAGCATACTAGCAAAGCAATCATGCCTTCTCAAAATAACATGGCCAAAGAAAGCTATCCCTACAAAATCATATAGTCTGGGTATGCTCTATCTTCATCACACAAAATATTTAAATCATGCACAACCCAGATGACAAGCCAAGCAATTGTTGCATACTTTTGATGTTCTCAAACTTTTTCAATCTTCACGCAATACATGAGCATGAACCATGGATATAGCACTAAGGTGGAATAGAATATGGTGGTTGTGGAGAAGACAAAAAGGAGAAGATAGTCTCACATCAACTAGGTGTATCAACGGTCTATGGAGATGCCCATCAATAGATATCAATGTGAGTGAGTAGGGAATGCCATGCAACGGATGCACTAGAGCTATAAGTCTATGAAAGCTCAAAAAGAAACTAAGTGGGTGTGCATCCAACTCGCTTGCTCACGAAGACCTAGGGCATTTTGAGGAAGCCCATCATTGGAATATATAAGCCAAGTTCTATAATGAAAATTCCCACTAGTATATGAAAGTGACAAAATAGGCGACTCTCTATCATGAAGATCAAGGTGCTACTTTGAAACACAAGTGTGGAAAAAGGATAGTAACATTGCCCCTCTCTCTTTTTCTCTCATTTTTTATTTGGGCCTTCTTTTTTTATGGCCTCTTTTCTTTCTTTTCTTTTTTTTATTTGTCGTCCGGAGTCTGGTCCCAACTTGTGGGGGTATCATAGTCTCCATCATCCTTTCCTCACATGGGACAATGCTCTAATAATGAAGATCATCACACTTTTACTTACTTACAACTCAAGAATTACAACTCAATGCTTAGAACAAAATATGACTCTATGTGAATGCCTTTGGGGGTGTACCGAGATGTGCAATGATTCAAGAGTGACAGGTATGAAAGAATTATGAACGGTGGCTTTGCCACAAATACGATGTCAACTACATGATCATGCAAACAATATGACAATGATGGAGTGTGTCATAATAAGTGGAACGATGGAAAGTTGCATGGCAATATATCTAGGAATGGCTATGGAAATGCCATAATAGGTAGCTATGGTGGTTGTTCTGAGGAAGGTGTATGGTGGGTGTATGGTACCGGCAAAAGTTGTGCGGCACTAGAGAGGCTAGCAATGGTGGAAGGGTGAGAGTACGTATAATCCATGGACTCAACATTAGTCATAAAGAACTCACATACTTATTGCAAAAATCTATTAGTTATCAAAACGAAGTACTACACGCATGCTCCTAGGGGGTAGATTGGTAGGAAAAGACCATCGCTCGTCCCCGATCGCCGCTCATAAGGAAGACAATCAATAAATAAATCATGCTCCAACTTCATCGCATAACTGTTCACCATACATGCATGCTATGGGAATCATAAACTTTAACACAAGTATCTCTCAAATTGACAATTACTCCACTAGCATGACTCTAATAACACCATCTTCATATCTCAAAACAATCATAAAGAATCAAACTTCTCATAGTATTCAATGCACTTCATATGAAAGTTCTTATTATATCCATCTTGGATGCCCATCATATTAGGACTAGTTTTATAACCAAAGAAAATTACCACGTTGTTCTAAAAGACTCTCACAATAATATAAGTGAAGCATGAGAGTTCAAAAATTTCTGTAAAATAAAGCCACCGCCGTGCTCTAAAAAGATATAAGTGAAGTACTAGAGCAATATTGTCTAGCACAAAAGATATAAGTGAAGCACATAGAGTATTCTAATAAATCACGATTCATGCGCATATCTCCAAAAAGGTGTGTACAGAAAGGATGATTGTGGTAAACTAAAAAGAAAAGACTCAAATCATACAGGACGCTCCAAGCAAAACACATATCATGTGGTGAATAAAAATATAGCCTCAAGTAAAATTACCGATAGACGAAGACGAAAGAGGGGATGCCTTCCGGGGCATCCCCAAGCTTAGGCTTTTGGTTGTCCTTGAATATTACCTTGGGGTGCCTTGGGAATCCCCAAGCTTAGGCTCTTTCCACTCCTTATTCCATAGTCCATCAAATCCTTACCCAAAAACTTGAAAACTTCACAACACAAAACTCAACAGAAAATCTCATGAGCTCCGTCAGTATAAGAAAATAAATCACCACCTTAAGTACTGTTGCAAACTCATTCTTTGTTTATATTGGTGTAATATCTACTGTATTCCAACTTTTCCATGGTTCACACCCCCCGATACTACCCATAGATTCGTCAAAATAAGCAAACAACACGCAAAAAACGGAATAGTCTGTAGTAATTTGTAACTCTCGAATACTTATGTAACTCAAAAAATCCATCCAAATTATGAAAACCTGAGAAATTTTTGTACCAATCTAGATCAAAAAGAATCAGATCAAAATCACATTTATGTGAATTTTCAAAACTAATTTACTGAGTGCAAAAGTTTCTGATTTTCAGCAGGATCAACACAACTATCACCGTAAGCTATCCTAAAGGTTCCACTTGGCACAAACACTAATTAAAACATAAAACGACATATATCCAGAGGTTAGATGAATTACTTATTACTATACAGGAACAAAAAGCAAAGAACAAAAATAAAATTGGGTTGCCTCCCAACAAGCGCTATCATTTAACGCCCTTAGCTAGGCATAAAAACGTGAATAGATCTAGCTATTGCCATCTTTGGTATACAATCCATAAGTGGCTCTCATAATAGATTCATATGGCAATTTAATTTTCTTCCTAGGAAAGTGTTCCCTACCTTTCCTTCATGGAAATTGGAATCTAACGTTTCCTTCTTTCATATCAATAATTGCACAAATCGTTCTAAGGAAAGGTCTACCAAGAATAATAGGACATGTAGGATTGCAATCTATATCAAGAACAATGAAATCTACGGGCGCATAATTCCTATTTGCAACAATAAGAACATCATCAATCCTTCCCCTAGGTTTTTTAATAGTGGAATCCGCAAGATGCAAATTTAAAGAACAATCATCAAATTCATGAAAACCTAACACATCACACAAAGTTTTTGGAATCGTGGAAACACTAGCACCCAAATCACACAAAGCATAGCATTCATATCTTTAATCTTAATCTTAATAGTAGGTTCCCACTCATCATAAAGTTTTCTAGGGATAGAAATTTATAATTCAAGCTTTTCTTCAAAAGATTGCATCATAGCATCAACGATATGAATAGTAAAAGCTTTGTTTTGATTATAAGCATGAGGAGAATTTAACACGGATTGCAACAAGGAAATACAATCTATTATAGAACAATTATCATAATTAAATCCTTGAAAATCCAAAACAATGGGTTCATTGCTACTTAAAGTCTTGACCTCTCCAATCCCACTTTTATCAGTTTTTGCATCTAGATCTAAAAACTCTGAATTATTGGGACACCTTTTAACTAAAGTTGACTCGTCTCCAGTCCCACCTTTATCAAGATTCATCATTATTAATAGGAGTCACATCAATCATTTTTAGATCTTTGTCATTATTATTTAGAGCCTCAGGTTTAGCTGCCATCTTATTAACTAAGGTGGCTTGTTTATCAGAAATTTGGCCTACTAAATATTCAAGATGAGCAAACTGAGATTTCAAACCATAAAAATCTTTAGACATATCATCGAGCTCTTTATTCATATACTCCATAAAACTTTTTTGTTCTTTAAGCTCGTTTCTAAAGAAATTATTATGCTCAAATTGTGAAGACATAAAGCTTCTAACATTATTTTCAATTTCTTCCAACCTCCTAAGGCGAGGATCGACGCTTTTTGGCTGCACCATCAAGGCAAACAGGCACACCAACACACAAGCACACAAGAAGCAAACGAAAAAGACAAACGGGAGAGGGGCGAAGAAAAGGCAAAGGTTTTTCAAAAATCGTTTTAGAAGTGGGGGAGAGGAAAACGAGAGGCGAATGGTGAATATTGTAATCCAAGAGAGAAGATTTTATGATGGGTACTTGGTATGGCTTGACTTGGCGTAGATCTCCCTGGCAACGGCGCCAGAAATCCTTCTTGCTACCTCTTGAGCTTGCATTGGTTTTTCCCCTTAAGAGGAAAGGGTGATGCAGCAAAGTAGCATAAGTATTTCCCTCAGTTTGATAACCAAGGTATCAATCCAGTAGGAAAAAAGCACAAGTCACTAAATACCTGCACAAACAATCAACAACTTGCACCCAACGTGATAAAGGGATTGTCAATCCATTCACGGTCACTTGCAAAAGTGAGATATGATAGAGATAGATAAGCGGTAAAGTAAATATTTTTGGTACTTTTGGTTTATAGATTGGAAAGTAAAAAATTGCAAAATAGTAGATAGGAAACTAGTATGAAGTAAAAGAGATTCAATATAATGAAAAAGAGACCCTGGGGCCATAGGTTTCACTAGTGGCTTCTCTCAAGATAGAAAATATTATGGTGGGTGAACAAATTACTGCCGAGCAATTGATAGAAGAGCGCATAATTATGACGATATCTAAGGCTATGATCATGAACATAGGCATCACATCCGTGTCAAGTAGACCGAAACAATTCTGCATCTACTACTATTACTCCACACATCGATCGACTCATGCCTGCATCTAGAGTATTAAGTTCATAAAGAACAGAGTAACGCATTAAGTAAGATGACATGATGTAGAGGAATTAACTCAAGAAATAAGATGAAAACCCCATCTTTTTATCCTCGATGGCAACAATACAATACGTGCCTTGCTGCCCCTACTGTCACTGGGAAAGGACACCGCAAGATTGAACCCAGAGCTAAGCACTTCTACAATTGCAAGAAAGATCAATCTAGTAGGCCAAACTAAATCGATAATTCGAAGAGACTTGCAAAGATATCAAATCATGCATATAAGAATTCAGAGAAGAACCAAATAATATGCGTAGATAATCTGATCATAAATCCACAATTCATCGGATCTCGGGAAACACACTGCAAAAGAATATTACATCGAATAGATCTCCAAGAACATCAAGGAGAACATGGTATTGAGAATCAAAGAGAGAGAAGAAGCCATCTAGCTACTTGCTATGGACCTGAAGGTCTATGGTAAACTACTCACGCATCATCGGAGAGGCAATGGTGTTGATGTAGAAGCCCTCGGTGATCAAATCCCCCTCCGGCAGGATGCCGAAATACGTCCCTAGATGGGATCTCACGGGTAAAGAAGGTTGCAGCGGTGGAAAAGTGGTTTCATGGCTCCCCTAGATGTTTTCAGGGTATAAGAGTATATATAGGCGAAGAGCTAGGTCAGGAGACCCACGAGGGGCCCATGAGGTAGGGGGCGCACCTACCCCCTGGGCGCGCCCTCCTGCCTCGTGGCCGCCTCGTTGCGTCTCTGACTCCATCTCCAAGTCTTCTGGTTTCCTTCCGGTCCAAGAAAGATCATCGCGAAAGTTTCATTCGATTTGGTATTCCTTTTCTATGAAACTTTAAAATAGGCAAAAAAATAGAAACTAGCACTAGGCTCTCGGTTAATAGGTTAGTCCCAAAAATAATATAAAATAGCATATAAATGCCTATTAACATCCAAAACAGATAATATAATAGCATGGAACAATCAAAAGTTATAGATACGTTGGAGACGTATCAAGCATCGTTCCCTTCTTGATGACATTGTTGTGGAATAACCTTGTCGTCCATATGGTGTCATGAGATGATTGGTGCGGATGTGATTATTGTTGTAGTTTGCTGATTGCGGGAATGACCGCGTTTGGTTCTTTTCTCCTCGTCTACGCATAGCTTTGATCTTATATGACTTTGCTATTTTGGCGGTGTGTGTGTTGTGCATGCATTGATGTTGGTTGTGTGCATCCTACATATGTAGAGACTGGGTCCATGCTCATTATGTTTGTATCTTGAGGCTCCATTTTAAGCCAATAAAATCCACCCTTTATCAAAAAATATCGTTCGGTCATGATTTCCATCCGAGGAGTCCTCGTGTGGGTGTCTAAACACCGTTCATCGGAATGCCACGAATGCCTCCCCCAAGATTGACGACGGGACCAACGGAGGCCAACATGGGAGATTATGGCTCCACGAGGCAAATCGATGGACTAAGGGCATCTCCAATGACAACTCACAAATTTCCTCCTGCATCCGTCCATGGACATGGATGCGGGAGGACGCCATCCAACTGTAGCCACATGCATTTCAAACTCTTTTTCAACAAAACGGATGAAATTCATGAAAACAAGGCGGATTTCATATGAACATGAAGGATGTCATACAAACCGGACGATAATGGTTACATTTTGGACATATTTGACCTAAAAAGCTAAAACTATGTGTACGTACAGTTGCGCGGAGGTCCACTCCAACGACATGGATACACTATACTAGTCTACGCCCAGCCAGGGCAGATACCTTTGTATTCCCCATGTTCGGTAGGCCGCTACTCGGACTGCTAGGAGCCTCAGAGGCATATTCTTCCCCCGTATCTTCCCTGTGTCCGGCTACGCCGCTCAGCGGAGTGGCAAAGTGGGTGCTTCAGCCGTAGGGGAAGGGTGCTGATATGTCTCCATCGTATCTATACTTTTTTATTGTTTCATGCCAATATTCTACAACTTTTAAATACTTTTGGCAACTTTTTATACTATTTCTCGGACGAACATATTGATCTAGTGCCCAGTGCCAGTTCCTATTTGTTGCATGTTTTTTGTTTCGCGGAATAGCCATACCAAACGAAGTCCAAACGCGATAAAAACGTACGGAGAATTTTTTGGAATATATGTGATTTTTGGGAAAAATCAACGCGAGATGATGCGTGAGGGGCCCGCAAGCCCTAGGGGCGCCCCCTACCCTGGGCGCGCCTGGGAGGCTTGTGACCACCCTGTAAGGCAGTTGGTGCCCTTCTTCGGCCACAAGAAAGCTAATATCTAGATAAAAACCGTGTTAAAATTTCAGCCCAATCAGAGTTACGGATCTCGGAATTTAAGAAAAGGTGAAAGGCCAGAATCTAGGAACGCAGAAACAGAAGGAAACACAAAGAGAGATCCAATCTCGGAGCAGCTCTCGTGTAGGACCTTGAAGTATGTCTAGAGGGGGTGATTAGACTACTTGACCAATTAAAAACTTAACCTTTTCCCAATTTTAGAGTTTGGCAGATTTTAGCTATCTTAGGACAAGTCAAGCAATCATCACACAAATCAAGCAAGCATGCAAGAGTATATAGGCAGCGGAAATTAAAGCATGCAACTTGCAAGAAAGTAAAGGGAAGGGTTTGGAGGATTCATACGCAATTGGAGACACGGATGTTTTTGGCGTGGTTCCGATAGGTGGTGCTATCGTACATCCACGTTGATGGAGACTTCAACCCACAAAGGGTAATGGCTGCACGAGTCCACGGAGGGCTCCACCCACGAAGGGTCCATGAAGAAGCAACCTTGTCTATCCCACCATGGCCGTCGCCCACGAAGGACTTGCCTCACTAGCGGTAGATCTTCACAAAGTAGGCGATCTCCTTGCCCTTACAAACTCCTTGGTTCAACTCCACAATCTTGTCGGAGGCTCCCAAGTGACACCTAGACAATCTAGGAGACACCACTCTCCAAGAAGTAACAAATGGTGCGTTGATGATGAACTCCTTGCTCTTGTGCTTCAAATGATAGTCTCCCCAACACTCAACTCTCTCTCATAGGATTTGGATCTGGTGGAAAGAGGGTTTGAGTGGAAAGCAACTTGGGGAAGGCTAGAGGTCAAGATTCATATGGTAGGAATGGAATATCTTGGCCTCAACACATGAGTAGGTGGTTCTCTCTCAGAAATGGTACATTGGAAGTGTAGGTTTAGTCTGATGGCTCTCTCCACGAATGAAGAGGAGGTGGAGGGGTATATATAGCCTCCACATAAAATCTAACCGTTACACACAATTTACCAAAATCGGTGGGACCGATTCAACAGACTCGGTCGGACCGATTTAGTAAACCTAGTGACCTTAGTGATTTTCGGTGGGACTGACATGCATCTCGGTGAGATCGATTCGGTTAGGGTTAGGGCATAACGTAATCTCGGTAAGACCGATTACACAAACTCAGTGAAACCGATTTTGGTAATAAGCTTTCCAGAGAGTTGGTCAGGTAAACTCAGTGGGACTGATTTGCTCTTTTCGGTGAGACTGAAATGTTACAGAAGGGAAACAAAGAGTTTAAATTGCAATCTCAGTGGGACCGATCGCTCACTTCGGTTAGACCGAAATGTTACGAAGGGAAACAGAGAGATTACAATCCCATCTCGGTGAGACCAAGATCCCGATCGGTAAGACCGATTTGCTTAGGGTTTGTGGAGTGGCTATGACTTTTGGAATCAGTGGCGCCGGATTGGAAGAATCAGTGTGACCAATTTTGGCTTTGGGTTTAGGTCATTTGTGGATGTGGGAAAGTAGCTGAGGGTTTTGGAGCATATCACAAAGCACATGAAGCAAGAGGCTCATTAAGCAACACCTCATCCCTCCTTGATAGTATTGGCTTTTCCTATAGACTCAATGTGATCTTGGATCACTAAAATATAAAATGAAGAGTCTTGAGCTTTTGAGCTTGAGCCAATCCTTTGTCCTTAGTATTTTGAGGGATCCACTTTCATCATCCATGCCATGCCAAGCTTTCCTGAAATAATAGTCTTGGAATAGCATTAGCTCAATGAGCTATATGTTGTTATGAATTACCAAAACCACCTAGGGATAGTTGCACTTTCAATCTCCCCCTTTTTGGTAATTGATGACAACATATAGATCAAAGCTTCGACAAATGATAATAAGAATAAAAACATCGTCGCTTTGAGAAGTATGTGATAAGCAAGAGCTCCCCCTAAATTTGTGCATAGTTTAAAATTTGCTTTGGACTGCAAATGCACAAGGAATTAGGCTCATGGGTTACTCTTCCATGTCACATACATCTTGGTGGAGCGCTCAAAATGATAAGTATTGAATACATGCACTCATCACCAAGCAAAGTGAATGATCACATAAGATAGATAGGATAATATCATCAAACATGCATAAGTGTAGCTTATGATCAAACACATGATCATCAATGTCTCACAAGCATAGTATCTCAACCAATCAAAAGCAAACAAGTTTAAACCAACAAAGCAAGAGAGAACAAAAGCAACACTCTCTCTCTCGAAGCCTATGATCTATACATTTTTCTCCCCCTTTGGCAACAAGTTACCAAAAAGTTCATAGAAAATGCATAGTGCTAGATCGACTCTCAGGCTTGATCTTCAGTTGGTGGTGTAGAGATGGCTCCTTGGACGAAGGCTTCAGTTGATGTAGAGGGTGCTGGAGTTGATGCTGAAGCTGGTTGCACTGGAGCTGAAGGGGCAGTAGCTGGTGCTGAAGATGTTGCTCTAGTGTCTGGCACTGGCACAACAGCTGACCTCTGAGCTCTAGGCACTCTGGCAAAGACATTAGTGGTTGTCTTGCCCTTCCTCTCCCGCATGTCATCCTGCAGTTTCTCCACAACTGTCTGAATCTCAGTTACCTTGACATCAAGATCATGAAATTTGAGTTCCATGATTCTCTCCAGGCTCTCCTGATTCTGAGTGAGGGTGGCCAATCCCTTCTCAATCCTCAGAGATGATGCTATCAAGTAACCAAGCTGCTCCTGCTTGTTTTTCAAGAAATACTCAGATGCCTCCTCTTGAGTTGGCATCTTGGCAGCCTTCTCCTTCCTTGCCTTCTCCCTCTTCTCTTGAGCTTGAACTGCTGATGTATCATCCTCATTCATGACAACCTCATTTTCTTCAAAGTCTGGATAGAGTGGAAAATGTTCCCTATCCAATAGATATGTGCCAGTTCCCATCTTTGAGTTGATCAATTCCTGAATCTGAGGTGCATAACCATAGCTCCTCTTCTGATCTGCTGCAGTCCTCTTAATGGTTTCAACTATAAGGCTCATGACTTTGAATTTCGGTGGCACATCAAATAAATGCAACATATTGATGGCATGCCCTCTGATCATGTTGTGGTCACCAAACTTGGGCAACAGAGTGTGCCTCAGAATCCAATTGATAGTAGGCAGCCCTGACAACAGAAAATGGACTGATCCAAAAGAGAAAGTCTCTAGGGCTTTGTCTGGGATCTCCTTGTACATGTGTGCCATGGTATTGTGTCCCATTTTCTTCTTGGCATATACATCCAGATCATCATCATTTTCCTTTGGGGCATTTATCAGTTTTGCCCATTCTTCAACAGTGGATTGGTACCTTGTACCTTCAGACATCCAAACAATTCTTCCATCTGGGTAAAAATGTGATGTGGAGTAGAATTGCATGATAAGTTCATCATTCCAGTTTGTGAGCTTTTGCCCAACAAAATCTGCAACTCCACAAGCAACAAAGCTGTCTTGCACTCCAGGATAGTGCTCTTCATTTTCCTTCATGTAGGTCCAGTCGACCCACCTCATATCACAAACTATGGGCTTCTTGTCCAATAAGATTGTCTCATAGAAGTCATGATGTTCCTTCGTATGGAACCTATAATCAACAGTAGTTCTTCTCCTTGTGGCATATGGATCTGCCATCCTCCATAGCCTCAATCCTGAGTCTTTTCTGATGTTCATGTCCTCAGCCACAGGATGGGCATCATTGTGATCTGGTATCTTAGGCTTGAGCTTCCTTAGAACCTGTCCTTCTTCATCTTCCTCCTCAGCAACCTCAGGCACTGGGGCCTTGTTCTTCTCAGCAGCTGGAATACTCCTAGTATTCCTCTTTGGTGCAGACTTGGCCTTGGGGGCAGCTTTGGGTGCTTCCTTGGGCTTAGATGTTGCAGCCCCAGATTTAATAGCATCACCCATAAGCTTTGGTGCCTTTGGTGCTGGTGCAGCAAGCTCTTCCTCTTCCATCATGGAAGGTTGACCAACAACTCTGGCCATGGTCTTCTTGACCCTTTCCTTCCTCTTCTTGCCTTCAGTAGCTGGCTCTTTGGGATCAGGCTTTTCAGGCAGTTGAGTTGATGCTCTGGCCTTGGACATTGGTTGTCTTCCTGCAGGCCTTTTGATCTTCATGCCTGGCTTTGTATCCTTTGCTGAGCCATATTCCTTCTTGAGCACCACTTTCTTGGAAGTAGCCTCATCTTCTTCAGCTTTGTAGTCCTCATCTTCTGAGTCTGAGGTTCTCTTTCTCCTTTGCCTGGTAGCAGCCTTAGGCAGGTTGCTAGGAGTGCTTCTGCTCCCTTCATTTGAAGTGCTGGAGGGACTAGTGCCCTCACTCATGTGAATCTGCTCTGCTGACCTGTTCTGGCTGTCACTCTGGTCTGACATGCTGCAAAGGCTGACTGCCGACCCTGTGAAGAGTTATAGATGAGATAGAGTGGATGAGCATCACAAAATGCAGAGATTTTTCAAAAGAATGATTCAAAAATTCAGTTTTAGTTTTCCACAGAAAGCATTTCGGATCAACCGATTTTCAAACTCGGTGATACCGAAGCAGTTTTTGGAACCTAAACTGATGAACTCGGTTGGACCGAGTCACAGTTCGGTGGCACCGAGACTGCTAGGCTTTCACGGAATCCTAAAATCGGTCGCACCGATTAGTAATTCTCGGTCAGACCGAGTGTCACTAGTGCAATGGCATATGCCAAATTGGTGAGACCGAGCTTTTCAACTCGGTGGGTCTGAGATGGTTTCGGCGGAAACCTAACCCTAAAAATTTGAATCTAATCTACTCTACGGGCCACTTTGGGTGGATAGGATTGTTTCAATCGTGGCAAGAATCAATAAGAGTACAATGTGCTAGGAATCAGATGTGGATAGCACAAAGATCGAGTCCATACCCTAGTGCGGCGATGAACTCGCTACGGCAGCAACGGTGGGGTTGAATTCCGTTGACGGCGGCGGAGACCAGCGACAGGAGGCGGCTGGCGACGAGGAGACGATCCGGAGACCTTCGATGGCAGAGCGAGCTATTGCGCGGGCGAAGGGGTTCGGAGAAATTTCCAAAATTTTGCCCGTGTCTATATATAGCCTAACCCTGTCGGTGTGGCCGAGTGGAACAACTCAGTGGCACCGAGATGCATAACTGTGTTCAGTTACAGCAACTCGGTGTGACCGAAAAGTTCAAATCGGTTGCACCAAGATTGAAAACTCAGATCAACTTAATGATCTCGGTAGGACCGAAATGGAGGAATCGGTCAGACCGAGAATCACAAAGAGGTTTTGGAAGTTTAAGTCTATGACGAATCGGGGACTCCGAGTGCTCCTCACACAGAGTGGTTCGAATCTGACTTGATCAAATTTTGTGATGTAGCATGAATAGAGTTTGCGATGAGAAAAGCATAGATAGCTAGAGAGGGTTCTTAGGCATTCTTGTCCATCCACTTGGCCAAAAGAAGAAAGAACCAAACAATCAAAACAACAAGTGGATGTCCTTGAATGAGTAAAATATGCACCAACATGCTCACACAATAAAATGGCAAATGAAATATGTGGCAAAGCATGCACAACCAATTCT
>NC_057813.1:94642164-94661312 GCF_018294505.1 Triticum aestivum | reverse complement strand
TTTTTTTGCAAATACTCCCTCCGTTCCTAAATATTTGTCTTTCTAGAGATTTCAACAAGTGACTACATACGTAGCAAAATGAGTGAATCTACACTCTAAAATATGTCTATATACATCCGTATGTGGTAGTCCATTTGAAATCTCTAAAAAGACAAATATTTAGGAACGGAGGGAGTATCAATGAAGGGTATTGTTTGTAAGCTCTGCACTGTTGTTTTGTGCAGGTTAGTATGTATCCGTTCACATCCATTTGTACTACTTGCAGAGGCTTCGGGAAAGTGATTAAGGTATTGAGTAACATGTAAAGTTTGTCAGATTTTTTAAATCTATCTCATGCATGACGATTTTCACAGGATCACTGCCTAACATGCAAAGGTGCAGGGGTGGTAGATGGTATGAAATATGCAAACGTGATCATTCCAGCAGGTGCTGTGCAGCCAAGCTTCAATAGTTCAATTGTCTTCTGCCAACCAGCTTCTTTCACAGAAATGCCTTCATATGATTATATCTTTGGATTATTTCTGAGTTGCTTGCTCTAGAGCCTGTCTTACGTTCTAATACAATTGCCAAAATGTTATAATTTTAGACCATCCTGGAGTTATGTCCTTTGGAGGCGGATCTATCACATGCTATATTCTTGATATTTCTACCATGTTTAATGCACAGAAGTTAGGGATAAAACAATTACATGCCAAAAATCCTGCTGCATCACTATAGTACGCTCATATATGTTGTTCGCGCATTAGTTCTTCCTGAAACTTGACTTGCATAGTTGGTTCGTACATTTCTTTGCGCATATAAGCTTATTCATGAGTCATGTGAAACGTCAAACATGTTAACTTTTGTAGGCTGGTAGCTGTCCTAGTTCCTAGGTTTTATTTTTCGTCAGTAAGAAGGATACTGCTTCATAGTTGTTTGCAGCCACTGCATGTTTCTTTCACTTAATTTTTTGTTAGACCGTGAATGTTGTTTTTCTCTTGACTTTACCAAAGATTTGTTTTTGTAGGAGTTGATTCTGGTGATACAATTCATGTACGGGAGGCTGGAAATAGCGGTGGACGTGGAGCCATACCTGGAAGTCTATACATTAAGCTTCGAGTGAGAATACTGTCATACTTTTAATTCTTTATTTCGTATATCCACTTATTTGGTCTGTAATACTGAGGTTCAGTGGTTCACAACTTCACGTGTTTCTGCATTTTTGTTAATTGTTCAGATATACTTAATTACTTACTACTAAAAGTGCCAATCTGGAATGAAAAAAAATAAGGGTTCTAGAAGCAAATCCGATTTCGTATGAAATTGTTTCGTGACATTTGACATTCTGACCTATTTGGAACCATATTGGTTTTTAGTTAATTGAATTTGTGAACTGTAGTTATGCTACCTTTGTTTATTTAAAGATATTAAGACATAATATTTTCCCATTGAACTGTAACATCAGAAAGTATGTGCTGGCTGAGATGAACAGTTGGTGTACCTGTGTAGGGAGTGTTGAATTTCAGCATTCAATCGAACCACTTTTGCAGGGTTTCTCCTGGGGAACCATAAATAGTACCGGCTGATATCTCACTAGTTAGCTGTCTTCGATGCTAATATTGCTAGGTGTGCCTGGTGCTGCAATGTGCAGCACTAGGGCTTTTACTTAATATCGGTCACATACCCCATCTTAGGCTTGCATTATATATTTTGCTGTAAAATGATATATTTTTTTGGGTCATATTGGGCGTGTTGGCTGTTGTATCATCTTGATATATTGATTGAATGAAAATGTCCTTTATCAAAGAAAAGGTACCTACATAAGCTCCAGCTGCTTATAGTTTATCCAATCATATGAATGTTGAGGCATTTGTGACCAGTATAATGAATTTCCGTTGCATTGTTTGATTCCTCATCTTTATGCATGTTTGATGCTACTGAACTTGGCATGCCTCTCTATAAGGTATGGTTTCGTTCTCACAAGTCACGACTAACAAGTACTCCCTCTGTGTAAACTAATATAAGACCGTTTTGTGAGGGTGTAGTTGGTTTGGTGTATGTACCAATGAATTAGAACTATCTGTACAACAGTTGTGCTGCCTGGGGGGCTATTAGCCTCCGCTGTCATAACCTTGTAGAATGATTCTGCTCTACCAGCTCTTTTATATCAAGCAATCCAGCTTTTAATTCTTCCATGAACCATGTATATCGTAGGTAGCAAGTGATCCAGTATTTGTTCGAGATGGTGCTGATGTACATGTGGACAAAAAGATAAGCTTCACACAGGTAGTAGCAAATATCTTTCAGGAACTTCTTTTGTACTGCTGTCGTACTATTTTGCTCCTTTGTAGAGCAAGCTTTTGAAGAATTATCCTATTTCTCAGGAACTGCTTTCCTACTTCTGTGTCTTGTGACTTTATTTCCATCTGTAGCTTACAGCTTATGCCAAGATTAGTTCATATAATTTATTCTAACGTCTAATTCAGGACAAATTTAGTCTGTTCATCAAAATAATTCATGATATTCGTTTTGGACCTTTGAGAAATGCTGCACAGATGAACCTAGAGAGATGGAGGAATAAGAAATGATAGTTTGTTAGGTTTTGGAATTGGGAGACATCACTATCATTAGTTCATGACTATTACTAGTAGCTGTCAAAGTTTTAATGTGGTAGTCTTGTATTAATGTGCATTTGTTGGTGTATGTGGACATTTGAGTTTCTGTTGTTAATTGGTGCTTTGGTGTTGGGTTTTTGCTGATCATTTACCTTTCCTGTGTAGGCAATGCTTGGTGGAAAAATCGAAGTGCCCACTTTAGATGGTAAAACAGAAATTAAGGTAACAATACCTGGTGGGAAAAAGACATACATGTATTCCTACTGAGAAAATGTCAAAAGCACTTCAAACTTCTGTTATCATAATATCTTGTATTTTTCATACTAGCTTAATTAGGCACTTAACCTCCCTGCTGTTATTTTAATGCTTCTAGAGTGGACCGTTTCTAGTTAGAACATCTGGGTCTGGCATGGCTAGATATTTCTTTTGAGAAGCATGTAGCCATCTATTTGTTGAGTGGACATGCTTTTAAGTTCTAGAGAATATCTCTCCCCCCTCTATTTGTTAGTTTAGTTGACATTTGTTGTTATTTATTTTTCAGATACCCAAAGGAGTTCAACCAGGGCAAGTTGTCGTTTTAAGGGGGAAAGGTAGGTTATGCAAATAAACTAATTTAAGTCAGCAGTTTGCTTATGGTCAAGTGCTAATGATAGTAATGTTATCAGGATTGGAATTACCAAACCAGGCAGGATATTTCGGAGACCAACATGTCCGTTTCAAAATACATTTTCCATTGTAAGTTGCTTGTATTTTTCTTGATGCCCTTTTTACAGACATTACCCATTGCACTGTTTTGTACAGTGCTATTCTACTTTGCTCATGTATTTGTCCATGAGGTTAAAATGGTTATGTTCGATTCCCTTTCAACTTGCATTCCACGAGAATGGCTTTGCTAATACATTCGGCTTCCATCATATGAAGCAAAGCATAGGATGCAATAGATATTCTTCTGGACTGGTTGTGGTAACATGAAGTCAAACTTGTAAGAACATTGTGTTATACTAGCGAGTTTAACTTGCTAGTACTTAGTAAGAGCCATGACATTACTGAGCCTAACCTAGTTACAACTCTTTGTACCATTAATGGTATTAGGTTTTGTGACGGGCAGGATATGAACACTCAGAGTGAAAATATCGTAGTGTGACTTGTGTGAGTAGATTGTTCACATTTCCCTAATGCTTTTGGTGATCTGGTCGGCGCATGGAACTAAAGGAAATGAATGTTAAAAGGAACTTGAACTCTGCCTTAGGTGGAAGTAGAAATCCTAGAGGTTCAGTTAATGGCTTTCAGTAAACACTGTTTGAAAGGGATGATTGAGGCCCCATGATAGTATTAATCCAGCGCTCTGCTAATTTGCACTCCCTCCGTTCAGAAATAAGTGACGCTGTTTTAGATTTCCGGACGGAGGAAGTAGCTTTTATCATTCTATAGGCAGACCACTGGTTATTGAGCTACAATAGTGATGAGACACAACATTCGTCAGCACTTAACGCTTCAATTTGGTTTCTGCTTAGCTCTTGCTTTTCTGTTTAGTTTACGCTAAAGCCTAACTTTTAAGTTTGGCGCATTCAAATGGCCTTACCCTTAATCCTTTGCTTTTTCTGTGTAGTATTTTTATGCTATAGTATACGCCATCAGTACACTCCTCTTTTGTTAGATTTATGACAATATCAATTTTTAATCTGCAGGAAGGTTAACGAACGTCAGCGTGCACTGTTGGAAGACTTTGCAGCAGAGGAAGCCACGAAAGAACAGAGTTTTTTTGCAACAGGAAACTGGTAATCTATTGCCTCGCCATTTATTCCGATTGTCTTTGACCATCATGGGAAGTTGATGAGATATAATTGAGAACTGCACGCTTAGTTAATGTTCATGCACTGATTGATGTGCTGACTCTACCTTATCCTGATCGCTGTAGCCTGGTAGGCCTGGTGTGCAAGCAAAGTTTCATCTCTCGCACAACATTCGTCGTTCTGTTTTATAGCTTGCATCATATGGTAGTAATAAAGATGAAATTTCGAACAGGCTTTACGAGCAGCTATCTACTGGTTGAAACTTACAGGTTGGAGCTCATTGCTGAAAATATGAAGAGCCAAAATTTCATGATCGGGCTTGGCTTTGTCATGCTGATTTATCTGATGCTGAGCAAGACTCTGAGTTAAGGCTTCGAAACTATGCGGTGATATCAAGCAGCGGTGACATCAGAAACTGAATGGGGCATTAGTATCTGGTCAAGCTTCTTATTTGGCCAGGAGAATTCACAATTTCGAACAGATAAGTCATACGGAATGATTTATGAGTTATCCTTCTTGGGGAGGTGATCACAAAAGTTGCGTGGAGTTTGTTTTTGACTCTTCAATAAGCTAAATTATTGTTAAGGCGCTCCTTAAAAGTACACTAGTAATCGTGTACATGCAATACACGTAGATGTTAGATAGGATATTAGTTGCAAGCCAATGTTCCATGTAATATTAATTATGCGCTAAACATTTTGACGCTCAGCAGTAGAGTAATTTAGGTCATTAGATTGACATGGTTTGATGACCCTTTGGGCCTTTGACATTTGGAGTTGTCTTTGACGCTTCAATAAATCTCCCTGTCAAATGTGGACTATTTTTTTTTGCCATATGTCTATTGTATCAACGTCAATAACAAAAGATACACAAAACATCCTGCCACAAGCATCATGTAATTTGCTCTTTGTAATGGCGAACCCCCTACAGAAGAAAAGATGTATCATGTTAAACTCACCTGACATGGAGAATATATTGAATCAAACTGCAAAAGGAAATAATAACAGCATTAAGCAGCACGACTGTCTTGGATGCAAGTGGGTCACCCCATCGGTTATCCTCAGGTAGTTACGGCCATGTTTGGAACAAAGGAAAAACTTAGGACTCTTCAAAAAAGGAGAGGAAAAACTTACGGCCATGTTTGGAACAAAGGAAAAAGGGTATGATTCCTATAGAAAAATATTCCCATACATTTTGGAATAAAGGAACTGGTATCCTACATTCCAATGAAACATGCCATACCCTAGAAATTTTGGAGGAAAACAAACTTGAGGTCCTACCTCATGTATTCTTCTCTTTGTGTCTACACTTTCTTTGTTTTCCCCGCATGACACCCAAGTGACAATTTTAAAGTTTTCCCAAGTGAATTTTTAAATAAATTCTATGGTTTTAATTCCTGCGTTTTTTTTTCTTATTCCTATGTTTTGGGTTCTTCCGTTCAAAACTGGGCCAAATAATTTTATTTTTTGGAAGATGCTTCCAATTTAACCGATGGCTTACGCTGATTTAGTATTGTAGGGAGTAGGTAGGATTAACAGGTAAATTACTTGATACTCACGTGGTAAGTGACTGGAGTTGAAGGCAGCTGAAGAACAAACTGCTTACCAATAAGAAGATACCGATTCCTTACGTTCCATTCATAATCCCAGTGCACGCTGTTGCACCTGACTGTCCAATAAGACCAGCCAAAGGAGGCTTCTCCGAAGACCTCCAATTGAGCTTTTCCAAAAGATCGGTATTGAATCTGTGAAGCGTTTGCCACATTCCATTCATTCACCCACTCTCCTGAGTAATGGCATAGAAAAGTATTTATAAAGAGCAGGGTACACTGAGAAACAACTCAGTTAAATGGTAGACCAAAATCCAAATGACCTGTCTGAATTTTTACATTAAGTTGTAATAGTATGCAGGACGTACCGACAAAAACAAGAGGTCCATTTGCACCGTTCAAGGCCCGCACTTGAGGCAGTCTTTTTTCGTAAACAAACCGTATGTTCTCTGTTGCGTTAAGCTTCTCATAATAAGGATCAAACAGATTGTAGTAATGCAAGTCAACAACAGTGTTAGTTGGGCCCAGATCAGCCTGATAAAGCTCCATTGGGTCTGCATTCCCTATCCTCTGGCAGAATATAACATAAGCTGTCTCCGAATAACTTCGTACAATTTTGTAGCCTCTTTTGTAATATGACACTAGAGTGTCTAGTGGGACTGCTCCTGCAGAAGGCTCGTTCAGAAGCTCGATACCTAGAAGCGAGGGATCGTCTGCATACCTGCAGATAAAAGACAATATGGCTTGTTACTTTGTTAGAACTGAGAAAATTGTGATAGATAGAATCTCGTTTTTCATGTGAAAAATAATGTCGGTGAATCCAAAACATGGCTCTTCACTTTCATGTATCTCCTCATTAGTGAACGGATCAGACATAGTTAGTTGTTAACATGTTTTCCGAAGTTGCCTTTTCTCCCTTATTCTAGTGACCAAGAGTACATATTGCTGAAAAATGAGTAATGCCAAGTTGCGCAAATGCCTATGGCTGCCCATTGTCCACCACCTTTTATTTATAAGATCTTTGAAGGATGAGAGAAATTAATCTTTCAAAGATCTATTGAGAATGAGAACTGGAAGTCTATTTTCCAACTTGGTGATGCCTTTGTTAACTTTCGTGGCCTGATGTCACCAATGGCATCATCAAGAAATATTTCGTCCACACAAAGGAAAAATTTCGTAACTAGGAAATAGAGTGAAAGAGTTTCATTTTTTAGGGAGAGTGAAAGAGTTAATGTTACCTTTGAGCTAAAAATTTAATGACATCCAGAGTTTTCTGTATGTTAACCTCTGAAGGCCAATCTACTGAACCATCCCTGCTAGCACTGTGCTCCATTCCGTTTTGAGATCCAGGAGCCGCATGAAGATCGATGATGCACTTCAAGCCATAAACCCTGATCTCAAAATCAGATCCACCATATGGTGCAGTCTCAAACTTTAAAAGATTTTTTTATTGTGGAAGTAACAATCAAGGACAGTTTAGGGGCTAGACCTACTGTGCCCAGTAGAATGCTCTATCAAGGTTCTCAAGGGAGCCACCAATAAATGGAGCGGGTGGATCAGGATCATACGCAATCCACCATCCAACTGGAATCCTGACTGCATTCATACCGTTTTGCGAGAGGATAAAGAAGTCATTTCCAGTAACAAAGCTCTTTCGGTGTTCCTGCAAATTGTGTAAAATAGCAAATGAATGCTTTTATGGGATAAAACTCTGCACCACAGACTGGGAGGAGGTGACACGGCTCTGAAAGTATAAGACTTACAGTCAAGACTGCTTTTGCCTGCGCAGGTCCATACCCATTAGCAAGCTGGTAATCTCCATGCAAGTTGTTGGCAGCTATTGTCATTTGGAATGTTGCCATATCATCACCCCATCCAGGTTGGGACCGATAGTTTGAAGTAAGCTGATTGTTGTTTGTGACCTGAATAATGGAGTATACATCAACTTTCCTGGTTGCAATGCTGAAGCTTTAGATAATTAGAAAGGAGTCTGATGAGAGTGCATAACTGCTGACATCTGAAGATCATATCGACAGCATAATCAATACCTGCAAATAGCTCCCATTTACAAGCTTGATATGAAGCATTGTATTGTTTCGTTCGATATAAAATGTTTCGGAGTCTCCTGGTGAATCTGCAGTTGCTGATATCACATCCTGATTACTCGCTGTTAAGAACTGACCATTAAGGCACTGGAACTGAAATTCACTATCAGAAACTCTCCACAGCTGAAAATAACGCCAAGACAAATGCAGTTAGGAACAAACTAAGATACGATTGTTTTATTTGAGTATATGTTTCTTTTCCCTCAAGTAAGATATATTTATTTCTCACTAAGATGGAAGACAGCTCTAGAGGACAAATGTAAAAATAGTGAACTCGTGCAGTTTACTAGAAGTGCACCTTCTTCCACTGGGAAACACACACACACAAAGTACAATTCAGCCATCTGCATATTACCAAGCAGTATTTTCCCCCCCTGATCTGTGTAAAAACAGTTCAGTTTTCCCCTTAAGCCCTTGGGTACTACATGGGTCCTTAAACTTCGTGACAGTTCTAAATTAACTAGGTCTTCCTGAGCCACGTTGGTGAGTTTTTTTTTCCCCGGGCACGTTGGTGAGTTAAAGACCTGATGATCTTTAGGAACCAGAATATTGTCTTTGAAGGTTGAAGAAAATGCTACTCTGTATTGCATTTTCATCTCAGTTCTTTACAGAAGAACAAAAATGGAGCGCTTGAAAAAACAATGAGGGCCTAAATGTTGATGCGAATGTATCTATTCAACGTTGTTTTCTCCAAGATATCCAACAGACAAGATACGATAGCATTCAGCTTCCCAAACAGTTCACTTTCATTACTCCAAGAAACCACTTTCCTTTGACAGTTTACCTTGAAAGTCTCCCATGTAGAAGCAGCATCCTGGTCCACGTTCACATTTCCACCGCCACCGCCAACTGCACTCACGTACTTCTGGAGGGCAACAGACTTGAGCTGCACCTGCACGCCATCCTGAAGCGAATCCGATAGCCACATCACGAGAAGGCAAAGCAAAATGCACAGCACTATATAACAATCATTTGGGTCCGAGAACAAGAGAGAGGACCTACCAGCATGTCCCCGTTTGGGATGCCATCAAACAAGGAAGGCTTGATCCACCCCTCCACCACCAGCCAGCCTCCCAAGTTCACCGCCCTGACCTTGGTGAAGTCGTCCTTGTCTGCAAAGACAAAGCACAGCTTACCCACCACCGCCAAGACGGCAAGAACAACCGCATCCATTTAAGCAGTCCCCACTGAGCAATTCTGACCTGACGATGAATGTGACAGTTGGAACACGCACAGAAGACCAAAGATCAGGACGCCCGCGCGAGGGAGCGCCATGTCGGCAATACGTCGAACAGATGGCGTGCGCGGGGGCTGGGGCAGGGGAGGAGGAAGTGGGGCTTGTATAGAGCGAAAGGGACGGGAGATTCCAAGCCCACCGGGGGCGGACACCGAGAGGGGTGCGGCATGGCATGGCTGGGGAGGCAGGGAATCTCGCCTTTTGCGCAGTGCTGTTATACCTTCCTTATCGCCAAGTTCATCCTAAGCAATGGTGGAGACGCAAACGAGTGACGAGCACCGCCGCGCCACGCCGGCAGGCAGACGGCTCGCTTTCGCTTGGGCTGCTTTCTGCCGGTAGCTCGCGGCGGCGGTGCGTTGCTGTCAGGTACCTGACGCAGGTCGCCATATACTATTCAGTAAACGGCAACGCATCTTCAGTTAACGCTTCGCGACTATCCGACGGCCGTCGTCGCTCCATCAGCTGTTAGCGTCGCTCGGCGGCTGTGATCGCTCGGACACTATTTACTATCCAGTTGTCGTAGTTACTGTGTCTGTCTTTTACCGTTGGGCTAAATCCAGCCTCTATTCCTGCCTTGGGATGTCTTGGCCATCACGAATTGATTGTTGTGGCACGATTGGTACATATCGAGAAATAAGGATTCAGACGCTTACCGAACGCTCTCAGCGATTAGCGATTTCTGGCCGTTGGATCAATTTGCTTGATGCGTTTCAGACCGTTCGATCGATGCGGTGAAAAATTCTGGCCGTTGGATCGCCCCCCGCGCCTGTAGCAATGAATAGTTACTGCCCTCTCCCGGTCTCTCTCACTTCGCGGACTCGTTCCGGTCTCGCTGCCGTGTGGGGTAACCAGCAGATGGGGCCCGCATGTCATTTGCTTGGGCTGGGGCGCGTCCCGTGCGGCCCGTCGGCGCGGTCCAACGGTAAAAGATCTCATGCCACCGCCGAAATTCCCGTCCCCCGCCGAGGGCATTTTAGTCATTTCGCGTCTAGGTCAACACTTGCCGTTTTGCGATTCGCTGCTTCCTCCCCCCAATGAGTGTAGGGTTCGATCTCTCCTCACTCTCTTTCTTCCCCGCACGTCTCTCTCGGGAGAGAGCTGCCGCCGCCGCCAGTCATCCTCCTCGCCTCTCCTCCTCCCCATAGGCCCCCATCAAGCTCGCGCTCACTGCTCTGGGTCGCGCGCCGCCGCGCCCCCGGTCAACTCTGCACGGGCCGCCTCCCTCCTCCTCCTCCCCATCGGGATCGGGCAGGAGGAGCGCAGGCTCGGCGCCGGCCCTCGCGAGTGAGGTAGGACGCGCGCAGGAGGGAGCGGCGGAGCAAGGTGGGGCCGGTGGTGAGCTGCCTTTCCTCTTCTCGCGTTGGTTTTCCACGCTGCTCTTAGTTGATCTGTGATCTTGTTTGCGTGGAGGTCTCTGTCAATCTGCTGTTGTGGTTGCTATTGTGGTCATCGATTTGCAGGTATATGTGTATGTCTGCACTCTTCTTGGCTGCTAGCTTCTCCTCACCTCTGATTTGCCCTTGTTTTCCTCGCAGACTCGTCTGCTGTTGCCGGTGCCCTGACTTGCTCTGCTTTTAGACTAATACGTCTATAGATTTAGATACTTGATGTTATATATTGCTAATTTGCAGGTATAACTCAAACTTGATAATCTATAGATTTAGATACTTGATGTTATATATTTTTCTCTGGTCTCCTGAATGTTGGTGCTGATTAATACGTAGTATTAAATGTATGCATCTTTCTCATTCTGAAAATTTCCCTGCTTTCCTGACCATCAAATGTCTATTGACCATTGTTACTCTTGCCTGGAGTAGTCTGTTACACTTATCAGGCCTAGGCAGGGCATTCACACTACCGAAAAGTTTGGTTTCAGTAAGACTTAATCTGGTAACCTATTTTGTCCTTCTCTTCGCGGTTTGGGAGAGATACCGCAGAGAAGACCACCAGAGAAATGGTCGTCCCGGACCCAGACTATCATCGCTATAATTTGTGAGCTCTAGAGGTAGTATATAGAACATCTCTATTATCTGGAAATGTACTTCTATGTCAAACTGAAAAAAGATATTTGTTGTCTGGTAAAAGGCAAGTTCTACAGGACGGCGGTTCGACCCGCAATGTTGTATGGCGCGGAGTGTTGGCCGACTAAAAGGCGACATGTTCAACAGTTAGGTGTGGCGGAGATGCGTATGTTGAGATGGATGTGTGGCCACACGAGGAAGGATCGAGTCCGGAATGATGATATACGAGATAGAGTTGGGGTAGCACCAATTGAGGAGAAGCTTGTCCAACATCGTTTGAGATGGTTTGGGCATATTCAGCGCAGGCCTCCAGAAGCTCCAGTGCATAGCGGACGGCTAAAGCGTGCGGAGAATGTCAAGAGAGGGCGGGGTCGACCGATTTTGACATGGGAGGAGTCCGTTAAGAGAGACCTGAAGGATTGGAGTATCGACAAAGAGCTAGCTATGGACAGGGGTGCGTGGAAGCTTGCTATCCATGTGCCAGAGCCATGAGTTGGTTGCGAGATCTTATGGGTTTCACCTCTAGCCTACCCCAACTTGTTTGGGACTAAAGGCTTTGTTGTTGTTGTTGTTGTTGTTGTTGTCTGGTAGGCCGGTAATATGTCCATCCATTAACCAGTACTTTGTCGTAATGCAGGGATATATGGTGTGTCTGCATATGCATAAAATGTTCTTGTCGCTGCACCTGTAGACCTACTGGGGCTGCTTCTCTTGTTTCAGGTTAGTCTACCCTGACTTGCTCTACTTTTAGACTATCTGTTTGAGTTATAGCTAAAAACCATGTATGATTGTATTATATTCTACGAGTTTTTTTCCTACAGTGCATATGTAACCAAACATGTATGGTGGTATGTGCTCATTAATTTCCCTATAGTTCTACCACACTACACAATGTGCATTCAGTACACATTATGGTCGTTGTCGATAAAGAGGTAACTAGCTGTCTATAGTGAAGTTCGGCTAAATATGTTCACTTGGTCCATTTGTTAGTTCCTCGGTCCTCCTGACCGCAACCGAATAGTCTTTTGTTATTTTTCATTGTAGCTCAGCTCTGTATGCTCCTATTTCTCAAGTGGGAGTAGTGCTGCTTCCAAGAAATAGGTCTCTGTATGCTTAATGCATGTACCTGGATTCCCTTTTATGATGACAATAATGTTTATGCACTTCTAATTCTACACAACGTCAAATAATAGAGAGTAATCCATTTTTGTATATGTGGACTCATATTGTACCTAATCTGGAAAAAAATTTAAATGACAGGATTGCAAAAAGGTGTCGGCTTGAGATTGACCACATCTGTTGTATCTACCTGGAGGCCGGCTCTCTCAGTTCACTCAAGAGCATCTTTGTTCCGCTGTAGATGAAAATGTAAGATGCCAGAGCCACGACGTGAGTGCGTCTGCTTCCCCTTAGGAGGTAAGGCAGCGGATGTTATTTTGAGGACGTGGTAGTATGAGATGCGTTCCTGAATCTATCTCTCTTTTATGCACTAATTGACTTTGTGTTAGCATTTGGTTTCAAGAAATGTCATTGTACAACCTGGCCAATTCTTGGTGCTAATTGTTTCATCCTCTCGTATTTTAAGTTTGCGAATTTAAGGCTCTACAATCATACAAAGGCAAACATTCATGTGGATTTGGATTAAGTGTGTGTCCTTTTCATTATTTGAATTAATGAGTGCTCACAAAAAAAGGATTCTTGACTTGCCATAAATTCAAATAAGGATTGAATATATTTGTAGTTAAACCATTCTTGCTCAGGTTTCAGAATTCTCAATCCATATTTCTGTGCAAATATCAATTCTTGATAGGTTATTCAGTAATCTGGCACATGTTCGTTTCTCTATATATCATCAGTATTAAAGTTCATACATGATACGTTATATTCTCGTCTTTAGAACATTAAAGTTCATACATGATACCTTATCATCAGTATTAAAGTTCATACCATGTTCTCCTGCTTAGTCTAAATCAGATAGGGACTTTAAACATATTCAGTTTAAATAGTGACAGGCATCCTCAAGTACATGTAAAACCATGGCATCCTCAAGCCAAGGCGCGTGTTCTGCCAGTGTTGTTCAAATTTAAACTGTTGTCATAAACTGTTGTCGACGGCTTTGAAGTATTTGGATTGAGGATTATGGAGATAATTTTGGTTGAGAACTATAACTGAATTAAACTAGAAATACGCTACAACACTTGGGGTAGGATTCAACGTATCATATGGAATGGTAGATGTTAATTATTCAAGGTGGATGGTCCACTAAAACTATTGCTTAAATGATTCATTATTGGTAAGTTGCATGCTTTGTTAGTCGATTGGGTATATTTAAGTCACTGGATTTGTTCTATATTTTCTAGCAGTTTTTTTACTTGCAAAAAATAAATGGCAAATAAAATTCCAATTAGATATCTATGAAGTGTTCTAAAAAAGGCTATGAACTGATTGTGTGGACTTGGTATGGGAGAAGGCCTGTTGATGGTTGTCTACATTTATATATTAGTATCTTATCTATTATATTTTAATTTGTATCCATGGGTTTCTCCAAATATTTGTATGTACTGGGAGTGGAGGTTTCCATGACTATTGAGCATTGATCGGTTAGAACAACTGATGAAGAATGGAGCCCTTTGGTTGGAATTTCTTATATAACTTGCGGCGTCGTAGGTTCCATAGAATTTGTTAAGGAAAGTGCATCGAATAGAAATGGCTTTTGCTAAGAGAACAGGGTATACTTTTTGTGATGCATGGCGGGTTGTCCTTTTAGCTTCTTAGTCATTGTGTATGGATGGTTTGGTTAATGCCGGTTTTAATCACTGACATGATCTTGGAGGTTTGGTTCAAGTAAAAATATCATGTCATGTTACCAGCATAGATGCTATTTTCTTATAACTACCCATTAATAATGAAAACCTATCTATGATCTGTTGGTCTGATCCATTTATTCTTTTTTTATTTATGTGATGACTTTTCTGATTACAGGAAGTTGAAGGTGTTACCATTCATGGACATGGAACAGAAGCTGCCCAGATATCTGCAGGTCAACCCTTTTTCTCCTCTTCGTTTCCAGGGCTAGGTCCACTGTTGAATGGTGATATGATTGGTATGCAGTTTGGCCAATGAGGACCTTTTGTTTCTTGTCTTTTTTCTGGTAAAGGGAGTATTATTCTCTTTGCTTTTTTAGTGGAATGTGCCTCTATGCCTTTTGTTCCTTGCCTAGATCCTGGTAGGACCTGCAATTGTCGTTTCTTTGTGCATGGAATGCTGGTGGTTTTGTTCCGTTGTGCATGAAAGGCTGGCTTGTTTGGAATTAGTGGGCTAGCTAGGTTCCAAGAGGGATGTTTGTTTATATTGATTGGTCAGATTGACCCCAAATCTCCAGGTTGGACGTGAAGGTAATCGCTTGGCTATGAGTGTTTTTGGTTTCAAAGTGTTTTGTGAATCAGGGCGCAATGCAATTGCAAAAATTGGACTGCAGAGATGGTACTCACTTTTGCCATGACTGCATTTGCAGAATTAGTAATATATAGCTCTTGGGAAAGTAAAGTGCGTATACATATAATCTGAAACTGGTGTGGTTCTTTCAATCCTACCTTGTTACTGTTGAGACACACCATAGAGCATGTTATGCAAAGAGTATTAAAATTTGTAAAGCGCAAAGTATCCACTCAGGTGCAACTAGCTGATGCTTACAAAAGGATTGCATTGTTGCTTGATTTTTGTCATACTAAATTCTGATATGGGCGAATAAAGGCTAGGTACAGAAAGAAATAATAAGTAAGAAAATTAATTTTATAATTGTTGATTACAAGCATGCATCTGTATGGATTTATGAGATTCATAAAATTTTGACTGTAGCAGAAGATATGACATAAAGAAAGCTGAACCACTACACGTGGGGAAATAGAAGATGATCCTGTATGTTTGGCTAGCCTGAGTGACACGATAAGTTCCTGAGAGCCTTGTGTCAGAACATAGTAAGGTTGCAAAGAAATGCAAGACAAACACCATGAAAATCTGATAGAGAGCACTAGAGTTCCAACAACAAAGGAAACAACTGACTCACTATATATTTGCTTCATCAGTACAGAATCTGTACAACGCAAATGGTAATCTCACAGAGAGAACTAGAGTTTTTTTCCTGAATTATGGCTACCCTTTATAGTAGTAATGCTAATTTGAGTCGATATATCGGTGTTCCGTACCATCCTAAAAATGCGTCTCTGGTGACAGTCATAGTTCTTAATTTTCATTGGTTCCTATATGGTTTCTGAATATTTGATGTTCTGAATATTAAGGAATTACTTACTTTCTAAAATATGTGCATATCCAGTTATCATCATTGAGGGAATCAATTGGCATAATTTTAGTGTGTACATATAGTTGATTAATATTCAAAATGTCATGCTATGCATGGGGTTTAGTTTTGCATCTTGCTTGCCTCTGTAGTTTTGCTTGCTTAATGGTCCTACTCTATTGAGTGTTGCAATGCTGACAAGTGTAAGCTGCATCAGGTCACCTGCGCACGATGTGTCCATTTGATTCAAATTTTGAAACATGAGAGCTGGAAAAGCAGAGGCTGGATTACAAAAACGGCAGCAGACTGGATGCTGAAGTTCATCTATCCTCCATTGATCCTTTGATGTGTACACATATAGAAGCGCTGAAGACTGTTCGGTGACTGATGTGAAGCAAAGTTCAATGGCTCCTTCAGTGCTATATAGAGTTGGATCAGCCATTCCGCAGTCGATGCAATGTTCGAAGCACTAAGCAGAGGTATTGTCACGTGGTTTCTGATTGCTTATCTGAACAAAAAAATCTGACTCGCTGTTTTGATTCAGCAGCATTGCTTTTCAGATAATATAGGAGAGTGGAAGGTTCATGCTCATTTTTCTTTTTTGTATTTTTTCTTGTTCATACTTGTACTATTTATTCTTGCAAATCTGTACTATTGAAATAGAAAAATCATCTTGTGTTGTTCAGACCCGTATACTTATTCATGCAATATGTGAATGAATGCTTATATTGGCATCCTGCTGTAGAAAATGGTTAGCTTAGCAGCAACTATTGTGTCTTCTAATTATGTCGCCTCAAATTTGTAGGAACGCTATTGCTGCTTTCGAAATGCTATTGGATCTTATAAAGATTTTTGGACCTGTTATTCATTCAACATTGTCAGCTAGCTCACCCATTGGAGTAGAACTTCAAGCCGAACAGAGGTATGCTCTCCAACTTTACTCCGGGAAGGGAACTGAGTGTTGCTAAGAGAGATGTTTAAAAAACTTGTGTTGCTACAAGCCACTAAGGAACTCGGTCTGAGGTGGCGAGTTGGTCGCGAACTTATGTTTTGCTTATACTGGTCTTGTCCCTGATAAGGGTGTGTATCGAGTGTTTGCCAATTTAGTTCTGGCATGTTGAGTCCATGGACAAGTATGGATTATTCTCTTTAGCTTTAGCCAATTTAGGAGGCAACCATTGTTTTCCTGCACATTTGCATATAGTTTCAGTCGCCATGATAGTAAACTTGCTCTCAACGACTCCGATCTTACAAAATGTTAGGTCTCCTTAGTTCCAAATATGGTTTTACAGGTTCTAAATTGTTTCTTTGATGCAAGGTGCCATGTTGTGGATAACAAGGAGATTATCAAGGTGGAGCAGCGGTGAGTATGGAGCCCATAATCATCAGTTCATCACCATGAAGCAGAAGAAATGGTATAGCTTTGCCATGGTGAGGCTCTCACCTTCTTTGTGAGTCCTTTGTTGATATGCTCGGGCTTAAGACTGCTTTTATGTCATCAAGGGTAAGGCAAGCATGAAAAATGCTCCGGTCGTCTATTATATCTTCTATGCTTTTTTGTATGTGGCATCAGTATTTATTCAATGGTTCTGATGTTTCTGTACAAAGCTGGAAATGGATAGATAGTACTATATATTAATATTGGTTGACCATAGAGTAGGTACACGTAGGTTTCCTTGGTAATGTAAAGCTGCAGATAACCAAGGTCTTCTGAAAATCAGAAACCACTGTACCAGTTTTTCATGTCTCGGTGAATCTGGAACAACCTTAATAATTATTCACAATTGCATGTAGTCTTTCCTCTGCTCATGTCCTAGCTGTCTGCTGTGTGTCTTTTCCTGATTCGTTTGTCGTCTTGCAGCTGGACTTTGGGAGCCGCTGCTCCTCGGCAACAGGAGGTACAGCCGCTGCCACCACTCCTTCACAGCGACGCAGGCCAGCGACGAGGAGGCTCGCAATGGTGGGGGACCCATAACCATCCGCCAGAGAGGAGAAAGGCATACCCACCCCTTTTAATGATTGAAATGCAGGTCCAGGGAAAACATCTGGTTAGTCTGCTTGCTGTTCTGGACATGAATCTCGCGTTTGGTTGAGTTTCAGATCTAATGGGAACTGAAACTAGCTCTTAGGATATAAATGTTCTTGTATAGTTTCAGTTTCATGTACCTTTTTATTGATAATATTAAGGATATGCCTCTAAGATCTGTTTGCCAATTTACAAATGTGTTTCCATGCTTCTCTGTCTTCATGTACTGTGGTCTTTTCTATTCACTACTCAAAAAAATGGAGTACTATGTAGCCATCTCATTCCAGATTTTTTGCCACTTGTGTTGCTCGCACTACTAAAATATTTTAGTCTATATGGGTTTTCAGAATGGCATGGTTGTAACTGTAATCTTCATTGTTAGTCAAAGTACTTATATTATTGAAATATTGTGGTTCTCTATGAATATCAATTCTCATTGGGTGACTGAATTAGACTCTGGCACGAACTACCATATTATGGTTATGTACCAAAATAAAATCTGCTTTAATCTAAGCTCTAAGACTACATGAACTACCATATTTTCTCATTTGTTGGCTAGAGTAAAAAAATAGGGGCATGCTCTAACAGTGGCACATTTTATTTGCAGCACTACTGTTGGGCCAATTGATGCTAGGTGTACATTGAGATGTTTCAGAAATAGATCCTTGATGCCGAACATAGTGCAATGGTGAGATCCACTTATTTATGATGTTAAGGATGATTGTTAGGCTGGCATGTGGAGCTGTAATAATAAGCTATGAGAAGGTCGATGCGTGAATTATATTCTCACTGTAAATAAAACACACTGAATTCTTTTGTTGACATGATATGTCCATCGGCAGGTCCTCACATCACAACACCCGAGCAAGGCTGGCAAGGCTTGCTCGCCATGGCCTACCACATCGGCGAGACGGGGCGAGCATGTGATCACCATCAGCAGTTCCTTCGTCACAACACCTGAGCGAGCGAGATGTTCAGACAAAGTTATATGTTACACTGCTATTGACATATGTCATAGATGGACAGTACATATCGTTTCTCTCCATGTTATAATTTCTGTGACCTCGGCATTTGAAAGACATGTCATCCGAATCGTCTATCATAACTGAACCATTACTATCACAAGCATCTTACTTTTAGAATTCATATGATGGTTCAGTTATCTATATTATGTGTGCCATTTGTTACCTCTGAAATATATATTATGTGTGCCCTGTCATGTTGGTTTATTTTTGGTGCCAAAATGCTGCTGAGCATTTGGTGTGACTGATTGCACTGCCCATTTAGTGTTGTTTGGGCATATGCCATGTATTGGACACAACCATGTTATCTATAAAGGCAATTTTCTGCTTATATGCATTAAACTGATCCATTCTTGGCAACTTTTCTTGCAATAATATATACTTTGTTTATACGCTTGGATAATGGGTTGAGTCAGGCACCACACGCCAAGGCGCGTTTCCTATCTAGCAGTATACGGTGGCAACGAAGGGAGATGTTGTTAGAACCTCCACGTACTACTTTTG